>NC_056742.1:288111389-288186389 GCF_019279795.1 Protopterus annectens
ATTGTTCTTTTCCTTCTTTTTAAATTTGCAGAAAATGTTTTACATTTTTCATTTTCTTATATTTACTCCTTCCCTAACTGAATATTTTTCTTATGTTTTTATACAAATAACCCCTGAGCTTCATTATTAGATTTTTCACTAGGAAAAACATCAATGAATGTTGGTCTCAGTGCCTCCTCCTCACCTTTCTTCCTGCATGCACTGTCTCTCTCCTTGATTTGCTCCTCCATATTGTCTACTTCTATAGTGTTTTCTTCTTCACCCTCTCCCCCAGCCTTTACTGTCCTCCCTCATGTATGCTTTCTTTCCTTTCCCCTTCTTTTTTATTATTTACTGTTTGTTCTTGACAATCTATCCAAGAGTGTCCATTTTTTACCCAACCTGCATTTAGTCGCCCACCTTCTTGCTGTATGTCCTTTCTTCCCACACTGGTTAGATTGTACCTTGTCAGAATCATTACTTAAATGAGAAAAATCCCTGCAAAAGAATCTTGATTTAGACAAGCCAGCATATGTTAATGCCTTTGTATGACCATCCACAAAAATTAACACCTGGTAAGTATGTTTACCATTTTTATTCCATTTCAAAACAGCTTCATTCCATAGGTTTCTGTCATCTCTAACGTTTTCAGTATTATTAACAGTTTCATGCTGACCTTGCATGCATTTTTCTACATCATCTTCTTCCAGTTCATCAGTTCTAAACTGAAAAGTAAATTTTTTTTTAACATTTAAGTTAATACCACAAAACAAATAATTATTCCATAGATAAATGTCCTTCTTTTTTACACAGTTCCAGATGTTTCATCATCAGTCCATCAGTTTCACAAAGAGTTTCTATTCCAAAAAGTATAGCAGACTGAATTTCTTGAGCTTTAAAACCTAGAACATTTACCACCAGATTTTCCCACGCATAATATCTGTCTATTACAGCGTCAGTTTTCATTCTTAGTCTCACAGTTGGGCTTCTCTTCTTTTTAAAGGCTATTTTACTTTAGTTTATGGCTGCTTTACTTTTTGCCTGCTCTCACTGCTGCATATGTTTTAGTTGTTGGAGGATCTGCTTCCACAAACCCAGACACTTTCTCTGTCTTTGTTGCTTTTCTCTTTTACATTCTGTCACTGCTGCATAAGTTTTAACTGCTGCATTCTTGCTGCCACTTCACTTGGTTCCTTTTTCAGATTATCACCCTCAGAACATCTGAAAAATGTATCTGCCATCTCACCCCATGAAACAGCGAACAGTCACCTTAATCATTCTGCTCTATTATTTTTAACAGAACATAATATGCAAGCCCTCCTGACATCAGTTCTGTTATTTGCATCACTCCAACAGACTCACTCACTTCCTTTTCCATGGAGACAGCTAAATACTGCTTATTTGTAGCATCCACCATACAAAAATCTCTCTCCACCTTCAAATTCTAGATCAATTTCTCTCCATCCCCTCCTTGCTGCTGCTTCCTTTAGACAGTTTCCTTGCCGCTGTAGGAGCTCGCTGGCAATGCCTAGCAGCTCCAAAGAGTTAAGGAAGTTACCTGGTGCTCGGTCTCAATTTCCTTTGGTTAGTATGAAGTGCCACTCGGGGGGTCATCTGAAAGAGGCTTTGCCCCTCTCCACCCCCAATGAGAGGATCAAGCCCTCCACACATCCCACAATTATATATACCAATTCCACAGCTGCACCACAGTGGAGAAAAGGGGAGAAACAAAAAGCACTTCACCAGCTTGCACATTGCAATATACTGAGCTGAATCTCACTATGACATAAAATCGTCCGAATCAAATACAAGACCGAATGACTAATAGGATAACCTACATAGCACACTTACATGTGCACTACTGCATTGTCAACAGACAAAGAAATTTCAGTGCAGAATTGAAATATTACTTAAAATAATCTATTTAGATCAATAGAGAGCTCTCTGTTCTTCACAATGACTATGTCAAGGGAGAAATATACTGATGCAACTTTACATTTAAAACATACGTATAAATATTTTATTGTTATCAGTCTGCCTGAATGAAAAAATGACAACTATGATAATTTTTTGACTAGATAAATACCCAGTATGTTTATGTTGTTTCATAGAACACATTTAAAAGATATTGCAGCATAAACATGATCTGTAATTTGTGATTTTTATCAAAACCAGAAGGGTAATGCAAAACGTATTACGTGAACTTAGAATTTAGCTTTCAAACTGTAAACATAAGTGCAGAGAGAATTCTGATGGTATTGCTAACTGGAAAATTCTGATGGTGTTGCCAATTGGATTCATGAGCTGATGTAACCTAGGCTGTTTTGGTGTCCTTCTGAGACAAAATTCTGCAAAGAAGCATGCCTTTGTACTATGGAACATTTAAGTAAAAAATGGAATTAATTTAAACACGATCTGTTTGCTTGCATTGAACATCAGATTTTACCATTTTAATCCATCTACTTTCAGGTTATGTATTCAAAGTTGCTGATATTTTTATGTTTTTAAAAATATTTGTTTGAAGTACAATCTGAATATTTTTATTTTTCTTGAACTTAGTTTTAAACCAGATTATTGTTTCTGTTTATATGTATTGGTACAAAGAAGTTTTGCTGTGATTCATTTGCCGATGAACTATTTTTTTTTTTGTTAACATTTGTCTATACTTATATCTGTAATTAGTTGGGACACTATTTATTATCACTTGAAATTTGTCTTCTGTGACAAAGCTTTTAAAGACACTTTCAGCCCCATAGAATCCTGATGAGAATTGTAGTATATATTCAAACAAATTCTAAGATCCAAAGGAGATTCAGAATTACTCAGGAGCATGAACAGCAGACACATTTCCTGAAGATGGATGTGATGAAAAGTGTTAGGATGACTTACTGCCACCTTGGCTTAAAACTGTCTTCATATGAGGGACCTCCATGGCTTCATTCAATCCCCATGGATCCACTCCAGCAGTGTAAGTCAGTGAAAAAAAAATGTATAGGGCCTTGTTAATCAATGAGAGATTATTTAACATGATCATGACATTGTGTTCATAAAACAGTTTGATATAAATTTGTAAACCTTCTGGAATGAAGAACACCAGTTAAGATAGCTCTATTATTCATTACCTTAAGTAGGGCATGGTTTATGGATGAGTTGCTATCTTTATATGTTCTATATTTCAGTTAGTTCATTTGAAAGTGATCTGGCAGGAAAAAATAGCAAAAATTATGTCTTGTCAACCACCAGTTTGTTTTCAGGCTTTCTATGAGTTTGCTGTTTTCTTCATGGACTCAGTGATGAGTTAATCAAATTGGTAGATCTTGGCTGAATTCAACATCTAAGTGTAGGTTAAAACTCTACTACTAGCTGTAGAGTTCCATTCTATTATGGATGTTTCTTTTTGGTAAACAGAGGTGCACTCTCCCAAAATCAGCATTTAACCAGTTTTTTTAGTAAGATCATATTGCTTATCCATTTTACCATGAAACTATTCCTGCTTCAGCTGGACATGAGATTACTAAATTATGAAATAATGAAATACAAATATTTTGTAATATCTTGAATAGTGCACAATTTCCTCTTCAGAACAATATGTTCCATTCTGCTCTGCTGATAAGTCTCAGCATCTGGTGGTAGCCTGTAACAAGATTTTTATCAAGACTTAAGTCCTTCTACTGTTAACTAGGACTCTTGAATGTTGGCACCATCATGATATTCACTGTCAGTAGAACGATGGCACCATCATGATATTCACAGTCAGTAGAACGATATCACCATCATGATATTCAGGGTCAGTAGCACACTGGCACAGTCAAGATATTCACAGTCAGTAGAACGATGGCACCATCATGATATTCACTGCCAGTAGAACAATTGCACCATCATGATATTCGCGGTCAGTAGAACGATGGCACCATCATGATATTCACAGTCAGTAGAACAATGGCACCATCATGATATTCACAGTCAGTAGAACAATGGCACCATCATGATATTCACGGTCAGTAGAACGATGGCACCATCATGATATTCACGGCCAGTAGAACGATGGCACCATCATGATATTCATGGTCAGTAGAACGATGGCACCATCATGATATTCACAGTCAGTAGAACGATGGCACCATCATGATATTCACTGTCAGTAGAATGATGGCACCATCATGATATTCACAGTCAGTAGAACGATGGCACCATCATGATATTCATGGTCAGTAGAACGATGGCACCATCATGATATTCACGGTCAGTAGAACGATGGCACCATCATGATATTCACAGTCAGTAGAAAGATGGCACCATCATGATATTCACTGTCAGTAGAAAGATGGCACCATCATGCTATTCACGGTCAGTAGAACGATGGCACCATCATGATATTCACAGTCAGTAGCACACTGATGATATTCACTATCAGTAGAATGATGGCACCATCATGATATTCACAGTCAGTAGAACGATGGCACCATCATGATATTCACAGTCAGTAGCACACTGATGATATTCACTGTCAGTAGAATGATGGCACCATCATGATATTCACTGTCAGTAGACCGATGGCACTATCATGATATTTACGGTCAGTAGCACACTGATGATATTCACAGTCAGTAGAATGATGGCACCATCATGATATTCACGGTCAGTAGCACACTGATGATATTCACTATCAGTAGAATGATGGCACCATCATGATATTCATGGTCAGTAGAACGATGGCACCATCATGATATTCACAGTCAGTAGAATGATGGCACCATCATGATATTCACGGTCAGTAGCACACTGATGATATTCACTATCAGTAGAATGATGGCACCATCATGATATTCATGGTCAGAAGAATGATGGCACCATCATGATATTCACGGTCACTAGCACACTGATGATATTCACTATCAGTAGAATGATGGCACCATCATGATATTCATGGTCAGTAGAACGATGGCACCATCATGATATTCACTGTCAGTAGAATGATGCATCATCATGATATTCACAGTCAGTAGAACGATGGCACCATCATGATATTCACAGTCAGTAGAATGATATCACCATCATGATATTCAGGGTCAGTAGCACACTGATGATATTCACAGTCAGTAGAACGATGGCACCATCATGATATTCACTGTCAGTAGAATGATGCATCATCATGATATTCACTGTCAGTAGAACGATAGCACCATCATGATATTCATGGTCAGTAGAACGATGGCACCATCATGATATTCACAGTCAGTAGAACGATGGCACCATCATGATATTCACAGTCAGTAGAATGATGGCACCATCATGATATTCACGGTCAGTAGCACACTGATGATATTCACTATCAGTAGAATGATGGCACCATCATGATATTCATGGTCAGTAGAACGATGGCACCATCATGATATTCACTGTCAGTAGAATGATGCATCATCATGATATTCATAGTCAGTAGAACGATGGCACCATCATGATATTCACAGTCAGTAGAACGATATCACCATCATGATATTCAGGGTCAGTAGCACACTGATAATATTCACAGTCAATAGAACGATGGCACCATCATGATATTTATGGTCAGTAGCACACTGATGATATTCACAGTCAGTAGAACGATGGCACCATCATGATATTCACGGTCAGTAGCACACTGATGATATTCACTATCAGTAGAATGATGGCACCATCATGATATTCACTGTCAGTAGAATGATGGCATCATCATGATATTCACGGTCAGTAGCACACTGATGATATTCACTGTCAGTAGAATGATAGCACCATCATGATATTCACAGTCAGTAGAATGATGGCACCATCAAGATATTCACTGTCAGTAGAACGTTGGCACCATCATGATATTCACGGTCAGTAAAATGATGGCACCATCATGATATTCACAGTCAGAATGATGGCACCATCTTGATATTCACGGTCAGTAGAACGATGGCACCATCATGATATTCAGAGTCAGTAGAATGATGGCACCATCATGATATTCACTGTCAGTAGAACGATGGCACCATCATGATATTCAGAGTCAGTATAATGATGGCACATTCATGATATTCACAGTCAGTAGAATGATGGCACCATCATGATATTCACGGTCAGTAGAACAGTGGCACCATCATGATATTCACAGCCAGTAGAATGATGGCACCATCATGATATTCACTGTCAGCAGAACGATGGTACCATCATGATAGTCACTGTCAGTAGAACGATGGCACCATCATGATAATCACAGTCAGTAGAATGATGGCACCATCATAATATTCACACAATCAGTAGAACAATGGCACCATCATGATATTCACGGTCAGTAGAACAGTGGCACCATCATGATATTCACAGCCAGTAGAATGATGGCACCATCATGATATTCACTGTCAGCAGAACGATGGTACCATCATGATATTCACTGTCAGTAGAACGATGGCACCATCATGATATTCACTGTCAGTAGAACGATGGCACCATCATGATATTCACTGTCAGTAGAACGATGGCACCATCATGATATTCACGGTCAGTAGAACGATATCACCATCATGATATTCATGGTCAGTAGAACGATGGCACCATCATGATATTCACAGCCAGTAGAATGATGGCACCATCATGATATTCACAGTCAGTAGAACGATGGCACCATCATGATATTCATGGTCAGTAGAACGATGGCACCATCATGATATTCACAGCCAGTAGAATGATGGCACCATCATGATATTCACAGTCAGTAAAACAGTGGCACCATCATGATATTCACAGCCAGTAGAATGATGGTACCATCATGATATTCACTGTCAGTAGAACGATGGCACAGTCATGATACTAACAGTCAATAGAATACGTGAGTGGAAATTGGAGAGTGGATTGTGATTGTTAGGCCTACATAAAAGATAAACTAAAAATAATTATCTGTATTCACTTTACCAGTGAAATATGTCAGGTAAGAAGGCAGTGTTTTTCCTGCTGACATTTCCTTCACTTTGAATTCATCGGCTGTTGCTTTTTGGATCACACTGAGGCAGAGTAGGCCTTTCTTGTGAACTGAAAAGCTTATTCTGCATCAGAGTGTAAGACTACTGATCTCAACATTGCTGATCAGATTGGCTGAACCCAGCAAGAAACTTCCTAAGCTGCCTGTACCGAATGGAGTACTGGAGTTGAAAAAAGACCGACAGAACTGTGTTGATCAGACTGTTGTTGTGTTGACTGTACAGAGGTCAGTTGCAGACTAGACCAAGGAGCAACCAGGCTAATTCTATGAAGGACCTCGTTTTGGGATACAACACAACTTCACTAACCTTTTTTGTCATAAAACTTCTTAGGTTCACAGGTTCATAGGTTTATACTAGGCTATCTACCCTAAGGCATTTATAAGCCTAGCCCACATTTTTGTGGCTTACGCCACCCCTTATATGACAAAATACTGTGCCCATTAGTTTGTTGTGCCTCTGTCCAGCAGTGACACAGAGATGATTCCCGGGGTAAACCTACGATCTCCCATCCACAGGTCTAGATTTCTCTTGAACAGAGTCAGCGAGGTGCTCTGCCTCACATGGACCGGGATTTTATTCCACAGCATAGGGAGTCTCTGAGTGATAAATCTATCCCTCCAGCACGTCCTATTTATATCCGTGCTAAGGTTTAAGTCGCTTGCTCTAGTGGTTTTGGTGGATTTGGATTTTTTGAGGTGGAGCATGTCCATTAATTCCGGGTTGGACATGGCCTTGTATGTCAGGCACATGTCACCTCTGAGCAGGCGGTATGCGACTGAATAGAGCTGCAGTTTCTTCAATCTGGCAGCATATGACAGATTTTGGAGTCCCTTTATCCTTTTGGTGAGGAACTTTTGGGGTCTCTCCAATTGCTGCAGATGTCTGGTGAGATACATCCCGAATGGGGCATTGTACTCGATCATTGGTCTGATAAGTGAAGAGTACAGGGGAACAATGACCTCACTAGATCTGGATGTGAATCCCTTCATGATCAGGTGGGCAATGTAGAAGGTCTTTCTAACCACTTTAGCAATGTGAGTGTCAAAAGAAAGGCCACTGTCAACCTGGGTCCCCAGGTCCCTGATAACCTCTTCTGTGCTTAGTGGATTGCCACCTATATGGTAGCTTGGGGTTACCTTGTTTTTCCCGAAGGGTATGACTATACATTTTTGGCGTTTAACTTCAGGCCATGGCTCTGGCACCAGCTATCTGTTTCCGTGAGTCCCTTCTGAAGGATATCCGTGTCCGATGCACTTTCCACTATGGCCCAGTTTGCAGTCGTCTGCAAACTTTGTCAGCCAAAGTCCTCCCATGCTGGCCTGTACTTCTGAGAAGTAGATGCCAAACAATAGGGGGCCAAGGACCGAGCCCTGTGGGACACCACTTGTAACCGGCTTGGAGTCTGACACAGCGCCAGCAACTCTAACCCTGTGGGTTCTGTCCTTAATCCAGTTTGCAACCCATCTTGTGACATATGGGTTTACATTTAAGCTGGTAAGTTTTTCTACAATACCCAAGTGGGGTATTGTGTCGAAAGCCTTTGCAAGGTCAAGGTAGGCTGTATGGACTGCCTTTCCCTCATCAATGGCCTTGGTGACTGTTTCGAAGAAGTCGACCAAGTTCAAAAGGCATGATCTTCCCTTGACAAAGCCAAACTGGGTCGGGTCCAATGTCTGCAAGTCCCCTATATCTTTGTTTATGAGCTCCATTATGATCCTCTCCATAGCTTTGCAGACTAGACTTGTTAAGCTTATGGGCGGTAATTACCAGGGTCCGTAGAGGCCGCCTTTGTGGAGTGGGACCACAGTTGCCGTGACGCCACTCCTTGGGCACGTATCCTGTGGTAAGGCTGAGATTAAACAGCTGCCTTATGTGCGGGGTTAATTCCTCATTTAGCTCATGTAGCACACAGCCGGGGACACCATCCGGTCCCATTGATGCTGTGTTTTTAGCTTTAGAGAGCAGCTTTGACGTGCGCATTTGAGATGTCCAGGAGGCTACACTCGGCTGGGATAGTTATCTCTGCTTTAGGGGCGGAGAGGGGGGTGAAGTTTGCACTGAACCTGTCTGCCAGTATGTTGGCAATGTCTGTGGGTTCAGTGATTTTTGTATCATTTTGGACTAATTCTGAGCATATCTGGGAGTTTCCACCCAGGTTCCTAACATAGCTGAAAAAGGCCTTATGATTGTCCTTTGAATCCATGGCAATTTTTCTCTCAAAATTGGCCTTAGTTGATTTTATGAGTGCTCGTATTTTTTACTAATAATGATCAGGGGTGACTTCCCTTTTATGGATTTTGTTCTATCATGTAATAGCTTTCTCCTCTTATTGTAAAGTTTGTTAATGGCTGGGGTCCACCAGACTGGACGTTTGCCCTTTGTGGAAAGAGTCTTGGTTTTATTTGGGATTGCCTGATCCATGCAGTCCTGGAGGTGTTCATAGAAGGCATTTGTAAGGGCTTCCGCAGCTTGGGTTGTGGTTTCCTCTGGCTCAGGGGCCTTGAAGGATACTACACCAGTCTTGAGTAGTGTGAAGTTTGCTTTAGAGAAGTTCTTCACTATGGTCTTTTTTGTTTGGGGTGGGGGCGGGATGTGGATTTCCAGTGAGATTAGTTTATGATCATATTTCACCAATGAGGGATATACTTCCGGTGTGGAGCATTTTGTCCCCATGTTTGTGACAATGAGATCTAGTATATTTTCTCCTCTCATGGGAACAGTGACTAGCTGTTCCATGGCATTTGAATTTATGAACTCCAGGAACCGTTGGGCTAGAAAGTTAGGGCTTGAGTAATGTTCCCAGTCTATATTCGGGTAGTTGAAGTCACCCAATATGATGGTGTTTGGAGATACATTTATACCCTCCAGTGTCTTCAGGAAGGCTGTGTGGGGTTCCTGAGTTTGAGAGGGTGGCCTGTAGCATGCTACAATTTGTAGAGCAGTTTTGCCTATGGTTAGTTGCACCTGGATGGTTTCGAGCTTCGTGCATTGCCACTAACCTGGAGGTGTGGGTATCCTTTATGAATATGGATACACCCCTCCTTTTGTGGTGTGGTCCGGGTTTTGGGGCCGGAACGCATGATATGAGGTAAAACCTAATAGTGCCGGGGTGCTCTCAGGAGCCTTGAACCAGGTTTCAGTTACAGCACAGACATCGATGTTCTCCATACTGAGAAGGGCCTCGAGTGCGTGCATTTTGAGATTTAGACTTCTGGCATTGAGCAGCATTACCCTCAGTTTCTTCCCATTTTTGTTTTCTAGGGTGGTAGGTTTAGAATTTGAGCCTTGCCTAAAAAAGGCACTATGGGGGTGGCAAGAGCCTTAGCCAATATATGTCTCCAGTCCGCAGTAACTTCAAACTGAGGGGGTGAAGCAGCCTGATTAAAATCCATCACAGTGAAGGATGCCTGGTAAACTGAAAGATAACCCACAGTGGGATCAACTATTCCCTATTAATACTTCAATACTTTAACTTCCATATAACCTTTATTGCTGATAATTGAAGTGACTCCATGATATGCTGAAAGATGTACAGAAATAACATCACTCCAAAAGCTACTCCACTTGATATGAGAAGAATAAATCATAGCAGTTCAAAAACCTGCATCAAAAGAGAATTATTTATTATTTAGCTTCTATGTCATTGTCATCTCCCAGGTAAACATCAAACCAAAAGAGACCTCTGAATTTGCAAGTTTTATAGAGGCATGTTTAAAATGGGAAAAGGAGTTGAGGATGGATGGATTAGAAGTGCACAGCTAAAGTTTCATTGGTGTTAGAACACTGGAAATTTCTAAGTTAATCCTAACCCCACCAGCTACCTAAATTTCTTCAGCAGGTTCATCATGGTAGAGATGATTTTGCCTCTGCTACATGATCATTTGCATAAATTGTTGCCTTTGGTGCATTGTCCATATCACCCCCGAGTGATGTCTGTGCTGAGGTTTGTCTCTTTAGTGACAAGAAACAGTAATGGAAAAAAGTCAAGTACTAGTGTGTGGTACCCTAAAGCATTGGAATGCAGTCAGAGGGCCTTCTGTCTGAGATTATCTGTGCTAATTGGCTATGGCACAGCATATGATATCAGATGTCCTCATAAAATGGATAAACATACACTGATTTCTTCATCCTTGGACCTTAGTTTGGTTATAGTGCTGAAGGGTAATCCTAAATGTTTCTGTTTTGCTCCCCCTTCACTTAAAATAACTGACCAGACCCACTCTTACAGTATCTCAAATGGAAGGTAGGAGATAGGCAGCCACGATCCTGGCAGGTATCTGAATATCTGGATTAAGGGGGAAAAGACTAGATTTGTGTTTTACTGTGACTTCAGCAAAGTTAGCTTGTAACCAATTAAAAGAAAACCACAAAACTAAAAAAAAAAAGTTTTTTTTTTCCCCTGAGTGTCTCGGTATTCTGTATTGTGTTAGGAATGGTTGGTCTGAATTATACATCAAATAATTATATAGTTGTAGCTGTTCCCAGTTAACTAAAAAGTTCTGACATTATGGTACAAAAATAGACTTTGCCAGCTACAGCCATTCTGTGTGTTGTACTGATTAACCATGTTAGCCTTATATGACCCTTTCAAGTCTAAATAACTGTTTGGGAAGAAACACTTCCTCACATTGACAGATTATTTCATGGTTTTTTGTTGACAATATTATTGCAAACATTATCAAGTCATTTACTCCTACAGCAGGGCTAGCCACCCATTGTTGTAAGCCTTGATTGTCACTGTTGAAGTGAAACCCCAACCCCATGTGCAGAAATGGGAAGAGGGGGTTGTGGATGGATGGATGGTCTGTATTTTTAGCATTCATTGGATCTTTTCCAGTTTTACTTAATAGTAATATATGCAGTAGCAAATCACTCTATCAAGCATGCTTTTCTTCTGAAGGACATATTATATAACACTAGTAGTAAAAGAGACCAGTAGTCAAGTATAACTTGAAAAAAGTGTGCAGGAAATCCATCCAATTTCAGTACCTTGCAAGACTCCAGGTATCCATTTTACCTCCTAATGACAGAGTTTCCAGCAACTCAGATAATTCCTTAAATATCCTTGGTGTTACCTCATTCCAGGTCCCCACTGATTGCTCTTAATGATATCATTATAAAGAGTAGGCTAATACTGTAAACATTCTTCACTGACAACCTGTTCCCCAAATTGGTTGAAGCAACCTGAAACTCTTGGCATCTTAATTTGTGTTTCTGGGTGTCTATGTTGAATAGAACCACTGAGAAGCTATGTTGTTTACTGCTATGCATAGAAAGGATATCTGCATGAAAAGTTGCAAGTTATCAAAATGGTAGGTAAATGGTATTTCTGTTGAGTGTTTTAAACATCACATATTCACAATGGATGCTTAATACTTAATAAGTAGATTTGACCCTTCTACTCTGTCAAGATATAAATCCAGGATTCGGTTAATGTGTTCCCCAATGCAATCCTTCATCTTGAGTATCCATTGACTTTAGTATTACCTTGTCTAAATACTCAAGTCCTTGAACTCTGTATTAAATATGCGTATAATAATGTATGTGGAAACAGACCACTGCCCACCTACTATTTCATCTTTATCGAGTTAACCTTCTCCTTAAAGTTAATTACTCTTCTACTGTGGGTTATGGCTTAACTCATTCACTATAAATAACACTAGTGCATCCAGTAACAACTGAATACAACTGTGAGACTGCAGAAAAAGAAATAAAAGGTTCTTATTAACCCAGCATTGTTAGCAAATGGTAGGATAATTTCAAAATCAGTTTCCTAAATTAGGTAAACAAGAAAGCAACATTCTGGTTGAAGTTTAGTAGCCAAGATTATTAGGGATTTTTTTTTCTGCATAAGATAGTATGTAGGCGTCAGGTAGTGGCAATTGCAAGGTTACAGGTTAGAGTTACCACACTTGAGAAAAGTGGGGGGGTAAGGCACCCCTTTCTATTGTTACTCATTAGTACTCAGCCTAACCTCATCCCAACACATTACCTTATGAAAAACCTTTTCTTTAATAGTATCAGTATTCATGAAATGTTTGTCTGAAGGTACTGTTAGGGTTTTCAAATGTATGTCTGAAGGTACTGTTATTTTTTTTTATTTATGTTCTTATTTATTCATTTTGTATACTGATTGGATAAGGGACACCTTTATTTTCCTTTCTAGCTTGGTGTAATATTGATACCTTTTTATTTTTAAGGTTATTTTCTGCATGTAGACAGAGATGTAGTGAGTATCAAGGTTCCTACACACTGAAATTAACACACAGTAATATATGTATGTGTATATGCATATGGCAGTATAGAGAAACATGCATGCACACACACACACACACACACATCTGTGTATGTATATAAAACAGCTCAGCAAGCTGCTACTTCATTGGGAGTTGATGTATAAACAGTATGTAAAACTTGATCTATTGAATTTAGCAGTTACACATGAACACCTTTAAGCATGCATACTCTAACATCACACAGCAGCAAAGAAAATGAGAAACTATCCTACCTACACTGTTATGTGGTCCCAAATACATGCACACTACCACTGCCTGATGCAACACTGCAAATGTGCAGCTATAAAAGCAACACCGATAGCTGCAACATACATTATCTCTGAACTAGTACAGCCTGATAAAAGTGCATATCTTTTAATTTAATATGATCTGCACTGTTTTGGGAAAGTTTCACAATCATTTCAATATGTGGCTAACAAGTAAGTTGACCTAAGTACTTCAGCAACAATTCAACTCAAAATATACTCATTTCATCATTGTATATATGTGTGTGTGTGTGTGTGTGTGTGTGTGTGTGTGTGTGTGTGTGTGTGTGTGTGTGTGTGTGTGTGTGTGTGTGTGTATCTGTGCATGTGTCTATGTGTGGACTGAGCAGATGGGTTGGTAATATTTTCACATGGAGCAGATAACTGTTTTTTAATACATTTAACTGGGATATCCTACTGGGCACAACGTCTCCCTTTTAGTGATATGAGAGCACTCTCTAGTCAACTGACTTGCACATTAGGTAAATGGAGCTAGCCAGATTAGGAAGAGGAGATATTCCTTTAATATGAGGACCTCTCAATTTAAGTGGGTTACATTGTGACATACAGAAAGAATTTAACATACTGCTGCATTTCATCAAATCATAAAATTAAGTATAGTATTTTTTTTTTTTTTGGATTTAGTAAAATTAGAAAAATTGTTTGCAGGAAGGGAGGCATCGAACACATCGATGAATGGATCCATCCCTAACATTGTGCAACTCTCCATGTAGAAATGTCAAGATCAAGAGAATAATGGAGCACTTTTTTTATTGCAAACCGGCAGGGACTTCATAAATAGTATACCTAAAGCAGATGAAAAAATTAACTTCTTTGCTAATCTTTCAATAATCTGGAGCTCAACAGGAGTGTTGAACATAAATTACAAGGATTCCAATTAAAATAAATAGCACTCATAAAATCTACCAAAATAATTCACTCTGAAATAAAATAAAACTGGCTTTGCATTCAGATAATGACGCTGATATGGTGCTTTTAACTACCGAGTGTTTTAACATGACAACTATTTTTTTGCACTTTCAGTTTGCCATGCATAAAGGCACACTGATGTTTTATATCATACTGTAACTGTTAAAAATCATAGTCTTATGAAATGCACATTAATCGGTAATAAGCAGGCAGTTCTCACCATTCATAAGATTATTATTCTGTAGAATACAAAATATTGATTGTTGTCGCTATTTGTTAAAGGCTGCTGTCTTGCATTTTAATTCATACAGTATGAGAGATGAGCTTTAATGTAATACAGAAAACCATGTCTCCAGTAGGAAGACAGCTGAGCAATTTGTATAATGGCCTATTTATAAAGGTTGAACAGAAATCACTGCATTTTTTTATACTGTGTTAAGTTCTTATTTGCTGAATATTGAGTATTTATATATATATTTGTCTTTAGTAGCAGATCTGCATTCTTTTAATACTGATTGCCAAACCAGCCCAAAGCAAGTGAATGTTAAAATTTAATATGGCATGTATTTTAGCTCCATAATGCATGTAACCCCGAACAATTTATATTTGAATCTTATCAGACGCTTTGTATAAAAATTGCTATGGCATTCAATGCATTATCTATTCAGATCTAAAGAAGTTAATACTTCATTAATGAAAGCACTCATGTAAAATTAAAAACTGAGATATGTTGTCCTCCCTGGCTAGCGTGTTTTCTTAGTTTCTTTATGATGAACCATCAATAAATGTTCACCAGATAACTTTATGCTGAATGAAAAACAGCTCACTAGTTGAAATATATGACCACAAAATCTTCTACTTCAGGGGTTCCCAAAGTGTGAGCTGTGGTGCCCTGGGGAGCTGCGGCTTCCTCACAGGGGTGCCGCAAACTAATAAGCTTAGCCGCAAAATAAACCATGAACTAATAAGCTTAGTTACTAAGCTTATTAGTTTGTGGTTTATTTTGCGGCCGCACTAAAGTGAAACACCCATTAAAGCAGTCTGAAGTGAAACATCAGACCAAAGTCATATTCACGCTTCTCAAAGCAAATCAAATGTCAGTGTTTCATATCAGTTAATATAAGCATATGCATTTCAACACATCACCATATACGCCAGATCTAATCTAGTATAATTTTTCTTTTCCAACAACTAGTGGACTTACTACGTCACACAAAATTCTTTAGACAACCGATAGGACAGGGGATCATTCTTAACTCCTCCCTTTTCTGCCTCATAACGTCAGTCATTACGTCAGCGAAGTCCCTTCAGCCATGGGAGTCTGCTGTGACCTAGTTGGTGTACTGATTTCTCAATCACTGGTACGTCTGTCTTACTCAGGTTTTAGTAACATGTATTTGTCATGTAAATACTGGAAGTCATAGTAGTGCCATTTCTAAACTTTCGATTATCCGAAATTCAGCGGGTTCTTCCGTATGGTAAGAAACGTGGAATACTTGCATAGGTTTTATGTTATACTACCATATATAATTGTCAGTTATTGACATGACAGTGAAGTCTGTGAAAAACTCAATTTAATATAGTAACTAAATTTTAATTGTGTAGTTTGGTTTCATCAAACACACTCAAATTAAAATGCTTTCTCTTTGTGACCTCCAGATGATGTGTACAGTACACGATCATCCCACATCACTTCCATTTATCCATTTTTTTTTTTTGTACATACATACGTATGTAGGTACATTTGTGTGTGTGTGTGTGTGTGTGTGCACACCTCTACATGCTTTGCCTGTGGAAACTGAACTGTGTGTTATATACTGTCATGTTACCTTTTTTAAATTTTTTAGTGCAACTTCAGTGTAGTTGTCCTGTTGTGGGTCTTGGAAGCGTTCACAGTTTTGTAAGTTTGGGTTTAAATGGTGTTTTCAGGTGTAGTAACATACAGTGTTGTGTGGGCTGCCATTCTGTACTTTTGTGGAGATGTGCCGTATAGGTGCATTTTTCCCTTTGCCTAAATCGTTTTGCGAACTCAGGGTTAGTATATATTAAGTTGAAAGGAACGCTTACGAGATTTGTCCTAGTTGACATTAATAGTCATATATACAACTGCAAGATAACCTATTTGTTTCCCTTAAATCCCCAAAGAACAATTCAGTGTGGCTCTGCTTAATGCAGTATTATGTGATGTCAAAGGTTCTCTCAGTGCTGTCAGATAATGGATGAAACAAATGATTGTACTGACAAACTATTTGATAACCTGTAATTTTGCTGAAAGCTGAAACAACCTGAATTGTTTTCTAACAATCTGAATACATTCTCCATGATGCTTTACATGCAGTTATGTTGTTCTCTGTAATTTGGCAGTTATCTTCTGGTTTAACTCTTTCATCACAGCAGTTACTTTAGAACTTTTTTCTTGTATGGGGCAAATGGACTTATTCTGTATTTGTGATAGTCAGGGATTTTCTATACCTCACAGGAGATGTTGGCCACGTTGAGTGGCTAGACAGCAAACACTGCCCCATCATAATCCACCTGTTCTCCTCCCCTCGCCTACCAACCAGTGTCTCTATTTATTCAAGTCACTCACCAGCTTGCATTCCACATTATTTTTACCGCCGCCAAGCATTTCCAACCATTTACTTGTTTTGTGCGTGCACTGACACAATCTAAGGCCCATGCGCATACCTGAAGGTTACTAAGCAGCATTATAACTCGGCCACTCACACAGTTCTCTAGCACTGAGTGGCTGTCTAAATGCTGGAGGCAGAACAAAATCTCATTACCTGTACCTACTGGAACCGAGTAGACTCTGCTAGAAAAGAAGAAGAAACTATGTTGTGGTTGAGATTTTAGAGGTTGAACATTATGCAGTTTACCTTTCTTCATTTTCTATATAATGGATGCCTGTGCAATGAAAGGCCCTTCTACAAGACCTCATAACCACTCATTTAGTTTGAACGTATGTATATTAACTTTAAAGCATTTACCTCAAACCGCCAATTGTAGATTTGTTCCTTATTGGCTGCAATCACTCTCAGTAACTTCCTAATATGACCTTCTATTTACTGTATGTTTAGAAACCTGTTGCATGGTTTTATTTGTAATAATAATACTATTATTAAAAGTTGTATATAGAGATCTTTATGGAATCCCAGCTCATCAGGATGGTGGCTAAGTTCTTTGTTTGTAGAGTTTACTTAGTAGTGGTTATTTTCTCATATGGTGGCGACAGTTTCTGATTAAAAAGTGATTTCTCATTGTGATATGCAGGTTGGAGATGATTAAGTAAGTTTGCATCTGCGGTAACCTTTACATGCAAATAATGACTGCAGATCAAGCCTAATGTTCACCCGTTTGCTTGGTTTTAGTAAATGATGCGCCTGGGGTCGTAAATTTAGGTTTTGATATGGGCTGGTATGTATAGCTTCCTCATGGGATTGTTTTACATAACTAAAAAAAAAAAGTTACAAATACAAAATATGCAAATATCAATGCTTTGTAGGGCTGAGAAATTACTGCTGCAAGTTCATCCATAACTATGCCACAGTAATGTGCCCGCCTCACCCCCCCAACTGAATTCATTAAGTTATGACAAACCCACCCCAGAATACTATAAATTTCATCTGAAGTAGACCAAATATAAAAATCTGGACATTTTATGAAATTCTGGACAGGTGAATTGAAATGTATGTAAAACAAATCAAGTCCCAGTCATAGCCCTCAACCTTCCTTCAACAAAATGTGGAATACTACCTCTCTGGAACACGTATTAATAGCCGATTAACAACTTTAACTACTCAGCTCACAGAAAGATTAAAATATAATATTATGTAGTTATTCTGTAATTATACAACATTAGTTTGGTAAGTTAATATGATTGTTTTCCATAGAAATCAATTACAAATTCTTGGCCCTGAATTGAAACTGCGAGGGACATTAACTTTTTCAGAATCAAAATGAGGAACATTCTTCGTGAAGTACGGTTCCAGTTATATACTTGTGCTATTTATTTTTACCTAACTAACTCTTTTAATTAAAAAAAAACAATTATTATTTTTCAAAGTATACTTGTTAGAATTTGATGGGAGTGTGTGCCTTGGGAAAACCTGGATTCAACAAGGGAGCTGAGAATTGAAAAAGTTTGTGAACCACTGTCCTACTTGAACATGAAAGAAAAAATATTTTTACAGGACACCTCTGTCACTCATCTTATGTTATGATTTTAGACAAACAGACGGGGTAGTTCATTTATATGCTTTATTATATAAAAACACATCAGGATGGACAGCAACAACATAAAATATAAACAAACTGATTAACTGACAAACTAACACATACATGCATGCTTACATCTCAACAGCTCTCTACGAAATGGCAGTGCAGCTTGCAGCAAGCCCATGGAAAGCTTCTTAAAGGTGTACATGCATACTGATCTATATCCTCCCTCTTTAATGAATTTCCCACAATAAAATGTCACTTGAATAAGACATGTAACTATACAAACACTAAGAAATAAACAAAATGTTCATGTCCAAGTTGCCATGTATCTGGAACATGGTTGTGACCTGATCCAGTGATATAGCAATTAGGACTGGGTTTAGCAACAGGGACAGTCATTGGTGAACAACTTGCTTCAGGAGTTTCTGTAATCTTGTCAGGAACAGGTATATTTACTGGAATATCCTCTGGAACTGGAACACTGGATGACTCACTCTGAGATCTAGAGTCTTTTTCACAGGCAAGATGCTGCAATACAGGCTCGGACAACCGTACCAAATGTTTCCGATTCCACCTAAATTCTACTCCTTGTGATTCCACAGTGTACAATTTCAGCTCTTGACATACACTTTTCATGACTCCAGTCTGATCAAAACCTTTGGATGTCTGCATCCTCACTATTTCCCTTTTTCATAATGGATTGAGCAGTTTGCTGGCTTATCATAATAGGACTTCTGGGATAAGCGCTTCTTTAGCAGATGAGCTTTCACTGAGTTGTTGTTCTTAACATATGGAACCAATAGATTACTGCTGATTGGTAATGTGATTTTGGTTTGTTTCAACAGACGTCTCGGTGCAAGTGAACCAAGATGTTTATCATGAGGAATATTTATGAAATTCTGGAGATTCAGAAAAACATCACTATTATCTCATTTCAACTTTTCTAATAACTGTTTTGCACTTTTAACTGCATGTTCTGCCAAACCTTTAACTGTGGGAACTCAGGGCTACTCATAAAGTGAATAAAGTCACATTCTTCAGCAAATCTCTTGAACTGCTGGCTTGTAAACTGTGTACCATTGTCAGAAGTAACTTTATGCAGACTACCGTGGACTACAAAATGACTCTTTAACTTAGTAATGACAGTACTGGATGGTAGACTAGGAAGTAGGTCAATCTCAAACCAATTTCAATAAGAGTCTACTAACACCAAGTAATGTTGACCACTCCATTTGAAGAAGTTTGTAGCTACTGTCGAACAAGGTAGTCCAGGAATCTGATTTGGTTGAAGTGGTTCTTTCTGTGGATGTGGCTGAACACTATTACATACAGAACAAGATGAAAGTATTTTCTTGATTATCATCTGACACAGAAGGCTAAAATACTAGTCCTCTCACCCTTCTTTTGGTAGAATCAGTTCCTGGGTGGCCATGATACAAAATAGTAATATACTCTTGTTGTAAGGAGTTTGGAACAATCACCTTTTAGCCTTTCATGATGATACCATTGTCAAATAAAATCTCATCTCTGTAAGGAAAATATGGTTGCACTTCTACTGGTAAACAAGATTGCTTTGAAGGCCATCTGGATCTGAAGCAGTATGACTTCTAAGCTCATCAAGATGTATGGAAGAAAAAATTCTCACTTCCATAACTTCAAAATCAAGTTTCTCATTTTTATGCTGTTCAGCAGTATTTCTGGGTGATCTGGGTAAGGTATCAGCAAGTTAAAGAAGTTTACTTTTTGTGTGGACAAGACTGAAATTATACTTTTGCAATTTGAGCATCATGTATTGCAATCTGGCAGGAACTTTATGCATAGGCTTTCTCAAAATAGTGACTAGAGGTTGGTGATCAGTTATAATTTGAATAGGTTTGCCATAAATGTAATCATGGAGCTTCAGGCATGCTAACACAATTGCCAAGATTTCTTTATCTGTGCATACTGCATTTTGGTCTGGGTTAGATTTCTGGACACATAGGCTACTGGTCTACCCTCTTGAAGAATGACTGCACCAAGACCAACTTCAAAGCATCACAAGAAGAGTAACTGGTTTGAGACCATCATAGTATCTGAGAGTTGGTGGACTGGCAAGTCTCTGTTTCAGGACATCAAATGCTCTTTGGTGCTGTTCTGACCATGAC
The DNA here is from genome assembly GCF_019279795.1 of Protopterus annectens. Classification (NCBI taxonomy): domain Eukaryota; kingdom Metazoa; phylum Chordata; order Ceratodontiformes; family Protopteridae; genus Protopterus; species Protopterus annectens. The sequence continues at coordinate 288,132,206 of NC_056742.1, forward strand.
TAAGATACATCTTTGCGTGTCAACACTCTAAGCAGTGCTGAAAGATGGCTCAATCTAGAATGAACTTGCCTAGGTAGTTAACCATCAAACCAAGACATGCGCGTGAGACTCTGGTGCACGGTCCTGAGTAAATCAACGAATAAACCAAACGGACCAGCACTCCAGGCAGGAGAGATTATTTAAGTAACTATTTTATTAGGTAGCCACAAAACTACCTAAACAAACTATGACATACAGACCGGTTTCGGCATAAACAGCCTTTATCAATGCAATATTTCTTCCCTTTGTATAAATGCTTTTACCAGCTCCCATTTTGAAACCATTTAAATACCTTTTTTCAAAATTGGTATAATCCAGCCATTGGTTAGTCCATCAAACATGATTTAAGGGCACAATCTCACATAAATGAAAAAACAAACAACTTGAAAAAAACAGATATGCTCTGCAAATATTACAAATAATCCATCCCTACTGTCATCCATACAAAACCATATACTGATTTAATTTACTAAAGCTGATTTATCATAACTCTTATTGGTTAGATGCAAATCATTCCTAATCCATATGTGTATTAACAACCCATGTAAAACTATGGACCAAAAATGTCATCATGCACCTCATATTCATTTAACCCTGGTTTAAAGAATGCCCCCAGTTTGGTAATCCATTTACTCTCCATATTGTTCAATCTTGAGTGCCAACCCATTTTTAGATTTCTTGGTAATTGGATTTTATCAATGATAACAAACTTAAAACTTGCTTCCTTATGCTGTTTAGTATGTTTATATAGGCCACTTGTGACTCGTCTATTCCTAATGACACTTAAATGTTCACTAAGTCTAATTCTTAAGGGTCGAGAAGTCTGTCCAACATAAAATGCCGAACAATGACAAGAGGCTAAATAAATAACCCAGTCTGACCCACAATTGCCAAAGATGTTGATATCATAGACCTTAGGTGTGTTTTTACTACTAAATTCCTTAGTTTTGTTGATATGTTGACAAGCCCCACAATGTCCACACGGATAACATCCCACTAGGGGCTCTCCGGAAAGTGTTGTCTGTATAACTGAGGGTGGATTAAATCTCTTATAGTGTGTTAGCTGAGATTGAATAGACCTCCCCCTCCGATAAGAAAAAGCACATTTATCTGGAAGAACCCTGTCCAAAATGGGGTTAGATTTTAAAATATCCCAGTGTGTGCTGATAACATCCCTAAAATGAGATGTATTGCTCCCATAGGTGGTTACCAGTCTAATTGGTTGTTGATCCTTATGATTATCAATTGCCACTTGATGGTTATATTGCAATAATTCAGTTCTAGTTTTCCTTCCCGCTAGTTCAACAGTCCTATCTAGTTCATGCATATTGTATCCCCTGGCCCTAAATCTGGATTTCAAATCCTCCATGTGTATAGAATATTCCCTTTGCATTGAGCAAATCCTTTTAAGGTGCAAAAATTGTGATTTTGGAATATTTCTGATAATGTGGCGGGGATGAGAGCTGTTCGCATGCAATAAAGTGTTATATTGAGGAAATTTCCTATGAATAGTTGTACCTAAAGTGTGATCAGGTAATCTTTGCACCACTACATCCAAAAACACCTGATAACCAATATTAACTGTAAAGTGTATATCATAAGAATTGTTATTAAGATATTCCACAAAATTATTTAACTCCTCCTTCTCCCCCCGCCACACCAACCAACAGTCGTCAAGAAACCTGCGCCAAATATCCAGATTCTCCATATAAATGTTGTTGCCTACATCATATATAAATTGTAATTCGAAAAAACCCATAAACAAATCTGCATATATGGGGGCAAAGGATGCTCCCATAGCCGTACCTTTGATTTGCCAATATGGGTTCCCCTCGAAATAAAAGATGTTTTTTTGTAGGACCATTTCAGTTAATCTAATCAAAAAACCATTGAACTCCAGAGTATATAAATTGGCCTTATCCAACCAATAGGAGACTGCTTCGACCCCTGCTTTATGGGGTATGCTGGTATATAGAGATGAAACATCCATGGTACATAATAACCAGCCTTCTTCCAATTGCGAGTCATTAACTATATTTAGAAACTCAGTAGTATCCTTAAGCCGTGATCTCACATGACTAAGTAAGGGCTTAAGATATTCCGTAAGAAAGGCTGATATTGGTTCCGTTAAGGACCCCCGGCCCGAAACAATTGGGCGACCTGGAGGATTATTTAAATCCTTATGTATTTTAGGAATCAAATATAGGTATTGTGGCATGGGCTCCTTAACCTTCAATTGTCTAGCAATTTGTAATGAAATTATGCCACCCTCCACAGCCTGATCCCAAAAAGCATCAATTTCTGTTTTAAATTTGGCGGTTGGGTCAATGGCCATATATACATAAAACTGTGATTGGGACAGTTGTTTGCATGCTTCTTCCCTATATTTCAAATAATCCATCACAACTATGCCACCCCCCTTTATCCGCCGCACTAATAACAATATCCTTATTGGATTTTAGTTGTGAAAGGGCAATTCTTTCTTGTTGGTTAAGGTTGCTACTAGTTGTTGTAACTTGATTAGAAAAGTGTAAATCTTTCATAACACATTTCTTAAAAATCACCACATGTTTATCCATAGGAGGTACAAAAGTAGATTTACCAAAACGGAAACCAATAGATCTTTGAGAATCTGTTGTATCTGAAAAAAAGGCCTTTAAGTTAAGTATTCTGCAAAAATTGTTGATATCATCTATTAATGAATCCTCAGGTACAGAAGATGTGGGTATAAAATTAAGCCCTTTATTTAACACTTTATATTGTGCCTCCGTAAGTACATATGAAGAAATGTTTAAAACATTATTTACTGTGCTATCATTTGTTTCAAAAGAACCTGGAGGTTGGTCGGACCTATGTTTGGGCTTATGTTTCCTTCCTGCCCTACGTTTGTGGGGCCTAAAGGGATGGACTGTTTCCTTTTAGCCACCGGGGACACTTGGCAAGAAGAAGTTTCAAAATCTGTTGTGGATGAATAATCATCATCCGATGTAACACTATGCATAGGTTCATTTCTTTTTAATATTGATCTTGGTCTCTTTCTACTCTTTTGTGTTTTATTCGCACCTTCATTAAACCTAACATTTTTTTGGGTTACGAAGGGCCTACCCTTCCCATAATTGGTTACATCCCTTTGAAACTTATTCATTTTCTTCTTCTTTAGTTGCTCTTCTGTGTTATTTAAATCCTTGGCTAGATCTACCAAATAAGATTGATAAAAATCTTCATTAGAAAAAGTTTCTGCTTCTAAACAAATATTGTGTATGTCTATGATCATCGTTTCAATGTTTTTTGCATAATAATTGGAAAGACAGTCCACAAACAACATGGATGCTTGATGTTGAGCTGTAGCCCATTCCTGTGTTAGTTGGCTGTCAATATTAGCCACAAGTGGCTGTAACTTAATCCTAAGCCCCCTGGGTGTGATATCTTTGACTTTATATGCTTTCAGAAGCTTTAAATGCCATATGTTGCTCCTAAGTATTTTCATTTGTCTATTTAACTTAGTGAAAACTGACCCACATCTATCATGAGTATTGATATCAGCAACATCAGACTTGGAAGCCTGACCGTTAGTAAGCCCAAATGCTTCTAAATTGTCCATATCAGCTGATAATCCCTTCAAAATATCATTTAAATCCATATTTAACCTTCAAAACTAAACCTCCAACCAATTAAGATGTTACAATATTATAGTTTTTAAATGTTGGAGAAACCCTGTATTGACATATTATGTAAAAAATTTTTTTTATTTGAACCAGAATAAACCTCTTGTCCTTCAACCAATTATAATAAGTTACTCAAATAGGACTAATCAAACCAGTTCGGGCTAGGCCTGTGTCCATCAACACCAACTGAGAATACCAATTTTTAACCACCAACCTTCCCAAATCATCACACTTTGTTTGGAAAGTTCATTCCAAAGGTGTATTATGGTTATAAATAAGCACCCTTACAATAAGCAGACCTGAATGTCATTCATTAGATATCTCCTTGCTGATTCACTTCCCTCAATAGAGTAATTAAGTCACCGTAAGGGTATTCATACGATACAAAACTTCCATGCCCTTACCATAAGTGCACTTATAGACTTAGTAAACCAGCTGTTGTATGACCAAATTACATATATTCAGGCCACCGTAAGGCACAATAAAAATATTTTTAATACCCACTAAGGATTTTCCTTAAAGTAAAACTACTTGAAGGACCTCAAAAGAGTAAATATTATACCTTGTATACACCTATTGATGAATGAAAAACTTTCCAATATAGATTGTTAACAAAAGTGTGTTATTTTACCTTTTGATGTTGATACCCCCAGCTCCTGTTGATGCCACAGGCCTAAATGGCCAGTCACAAAGGTTGAGTCCACAAAACTATAGATGGTTTAACTAAGTTGTCCTTCTGAAGATTAATTAGAAAACTTGCCCTAAAGAGATACAATGTTATTAATCAACCTTTCAAGAGTAAATTTTATTTCAGTTTGAAGTCCCTATAAACTACACTAAATATATGTTGTTCCTAACTTGGAAAAAATATTGATTAGTAAAACAAATATTATCGTCCTTTATAACCTGATACCATAAGGTATTTATCCCCTAGTGTTTGATGCCTCAGGTTAATTCCCCAAGATTTTATTTAAACTACAATGTCTGAGACCAAACTACAGCTTCAAAGGATGTCAATGGAAATAAACCACTTAATTTCTTTCCCCTAAGAAATACTAATCAATATTTTTTCCAAGTTAGGAACAACATATATTTAGTGTAGTTTATAGGGACTTCAAACTGAAATAAAATTTACTCTTGAAAGGTTGATTAATAACATTATATCTCTTTAGGGCAAAGTTTCTCAGAAGGACAACTTAGTTAAACCATCTATAGTTTTGTGGACTCAACCTTTGTGACTGGCCATTTAGGCCTGTGGCATCAGCAGGCTGGGGGGGGCAACATCAAAAGGTAAAACAACACACTTTTTTGTTGTTAACAATCTATATCAAGTTCATCATCATATATACAAGGTACATAGTATAATATTTTGGCACTTATGGTAAGGGCATGGGAAGTTTTGTATCGTATGAATACTCTTACGACTTAATATTACTCTATTGATTCTCAGTTGGTGTTGATGGACACAGGCCTAGCCCGAACTGGTTTGATTAGTCCTATTTGAGTAACTTATTATAATTGGTTGAAGGACAAGAGGTTTATTCTGGTTCAAATAAAAAAAATTTTTTACATAATATGTCAATACAGGGTTTCTCCAACATTTAAAAACTATAATATTGTAACATCTTAATTGGTTGGAGGTTTAGTTTTGAAGGTTAAATATGGATTTAAATGATATTTTGAAGGGATTATCAGCTGATATGGACAATTTAGAAGCATTTGGGCTTACTAACGGTCAGGCTTCCAAGTCGGATGTTGCTGATATCAATACTCATGATAGATGTGGGTCAGTTTTCACTAAGTTAAATAGATAAATGAAAATACTTAGGAGCAACATATGGCATTTAAAGCTTCTGAAAGCATATAAAGTCAAAGATATCACACCCAGGGGGCTTAGGATTAAGTTACAGCCACTTGTGGCTAATTTTGACAGCCAACTAACACAGGAATGGGCTACAGCTCAACATCAAGCGTCCATGTTGTTTGTGGACTGTCTTTCCAATTATTATGCAAGAAACATTGAAACTATGATCATAGACATACACAATATTTGTTTAGAAGCAGAAACTTTTTCTAATGAAGATTTTTATCAATCTTATTTGGTAGATCTAGCCAAGGATTTAAATAACACGGAAGAGCAACTAAAGAAGAAGAAAATGAATAAGTTTCAAAGGGATGTAACCGATTATGGGAAGGGTAGGCCCTTCGTAACCCAAACAAATGTTAGGTTTAATGAAGGTGCGAATAAAACACAAAAGAGTAGAAAGAGATCAAGATCAATATTAAAAAGAAATGAACCTATGCATAGTGTTACATCGGATGATGATTATTCATCCACAACAGATTTTGAAACTTCTTCTTGCCAAGTGTCCCCGGTGGCTAAAAGGAAACAGTCCATCCCTTTAGGCCCCACAAACGTAGGGCAGGAAGGAAACATAAGCCCAAACATAGGTCCAACCAACCTCCAGGTTCTTTTGAAACAAATGATAGCACAGTAAATAATGTTTTAAACATTTCTTCATATGTACTTACGGAGGCACAATATAAAGTGTTAAATAAAGGGCTTAATTTTATACCAACATCTTGTGTACCTGAGGATTCATTAATAGATGATATCAACAATGTTTGCAGAATACTTAACTTAAAGGCCTTTTTTTCAGATACAACAGATTCTCAAAGATCTATTGGTTTCCGTTTTGGTAAATCTACTTTTGTACCTCCTATGGATAAACATGTGGCGATTTTTAAGAAATGTGTTATGAAAGATTTACACTTTTCTAATCAAGTTACAACAACTAGTAGCAACCTTAACCAACAAGAAAGAATTGCCCTTTCACAACTAAAATCCAATAAGGATATTGTTATTAGTGCGGAGGATAAGGGGGGGTGGCATAGTTGTGATGGATTATTTGAAATATAGGGAAGAAGCATGCAAACAACTGTCCCAATCACAGTTTTATGTATATATGGCCATTGACCCAACCGCCAAATTTAAAACAGAAATTGATGCTTTTTTGGATCAGGCTATGGAGGATGGCATAATTTCATTACAAATTGCTAGACAATTGAAGGTTAAGGAGACCATGCCACAATACCTATATTTGATTCCTAAAATACATAAGGATTTAAATAATCCTCCAGGTCGCCCAATTGTTTCGGGCCGGGGGTCCTTAACGGAACCAATATCAGCCTTTCTTACGGAATATCTTAAGCCCTTAGTTAGTCATGTGAGATCACGGCTTAAGGATACTACTGAGTTTCTAAATATAGTTAATGACTCGCAATTGGAAGAAGGCTGGTTATTATGTACCATGGATGTTTCATCTCTATATACCAGCATACCCCATAAAGCAGGGGTCGAAGCAGTCTCCTATTGGTTGGATAAGGCCAATTTATATACTCCGGAGTTCAATGGTTTTTTGATTAGATTAACTGAAATGGTCCTATAAAAAAACATCTTTTATTTCGAGGGGAACCCATATTGGCAAATCAAAGGTATGGCTATGGGGGCATCCTTTGCCCCCATATATGCAGATTTGTTTATGGGTTTTTTCGAATTACAATTTATATATGATGTAGGCAACAACATTTATATGGAGAATCTGGATATTTGGCGCAGGTTTCTTGACGACTGTTGGTTGGTGTGGCGGGGTGAGAAGGAGGAGTTAAATAATTTTGTGGAATATCTTAATAACAATTCTTATGATATACACTTTACAGTTAATATTGGTTATCAGGAAATGGTGTTTTTGGATGTAGTGGTGCAAAGATTACCTGATCACACTTTAGGTACAACTATTCATAGGAAATTTCCTCAATATAACACTTTATTGCATGCGAACAGCTCTCATCCCCGCCACATTATCAGAAATATTCCAAAATCACAATTTTTGCGCCTTAAAAGGATTTGCTCAACGCAAAGGGAATATTCTATACACATGGAGGATTTGAAATCCGGATTTAGGGCCAGGGGATACAATATGCATGAACTAGATAGGACTGTTGAACTAACAGGAAGGAAAACTAGAACTGAATTATTGCAATATAACCATCAAGTGGCAATTGATAATCATAAGGATCAACAACCAATTAGACTGGTAACCACCTATGGGAGCAATACATCTCATTTTAGGGATGTTATCAGCACACACTGGGATATTTTAAAATCTAACCCCATTTTGGACAGGGTTCTTCCAGATAAATGTGCTTTTTCGTATCGGAGGGGGAGGTCTATTCAATCTCAGCTAACACACTATAAGAGATTTAATCCACCCTCAGTTATACAGACAACACTTTCCGGAGAGCCCCTAGTGGGATGTTATCCATGTGGACATTGTGGGGCTTGTCAACATATCAATAAAACTAAGGAATTTAGTAGTAAAAACACACCTAAGGTCTATGATATCAACATCTTTGGCAATTGTGGGTCAGACTGGGTTATTTATTTAGCCTCTTGTCATTGTTCGGCATTTTATGTTGGACAGACTTCTCGACCCTTAAGAATTAGAATTAGTGAACATCTAAGTGCCATTAGGAATAGACGAGTCACAAGTGCCCTATATAAACATACTAAACAGCATAAGGAAGCAAGTTTTAAGTTTGTTATCATTGATAAAATCCAATTACCAAGAAATCTAAAAATGGGTTGGCACTCAAGATTGAACAATATGGAGAGTAAATGGATTACCAAACTGGGGGGCATTCTTTAAACCTGGATTAAATGAATATGAGGTGCATGATGACATTTTTGGTCCATAGTTTTACATGGGTTGTTAATACACATATGGATTATGAATGATTTGCATCTAACCAATAAGAGTTATGATACATCAGCTTTAGTAAATTAAATCAGTATATGGTTTGGTATGGATGACAGTAGGGATGGATTATTTGTAATATTTGCAGAGCATATCTGTTTTTTTCAAGTTGTTTGTTTTTTCATTTATGTGGGATTGTGCCCTTAAATCATGTTTGATGGACTAACCAATGGCTGGAATATACCAATTTTGAAAAAGGTATTTAAATGGTTTCAAAATGGGAGCTGGTAAAAGCATTTATACAAAGAGACGAAATATTGCATTGATAAAGGCTGTTTATGCCGAAACCGGTCTGTATGTCATAGTTTGTTTAGGTAGTTTTGTGGCTACCTAATAAAATAGTTACTTAAATAATCTCTCCTGCCTGGAGTGCTGGTCCGTTTGGTTTATAGGTAGTTAACCATGCCAAGAAAACATTGTAAGGCTAGACCATTGTCTGGAACTGGCATCTCAAGAATTGCTGTTTGCTTGGAAGGATCTGGTCATAAGCCTGAACTGGTAAACAAATGACCAGCATAAGTAACTTCTCGTAGCCTGAATTTGCACTTCTGAGGATTCAGCCTAAGATTCACTTCACATGCTCTTTCCAGAACTTTCTTGAGATTTCTGGCATGCTTGGCTTCACAATTACCTCCTACTAGAATATCATCTACTATAATAGCACACAGATAACCAGAAATAAATTGTTCCATGGCACACTGGAAGACTTCACTAGCAGAATTTATCTCAAATGGCATTCTCAAATGTCTGTACCTGCCAAAAGGAGTACTGAAAGTAGTTATACATGAGGATTTTCGGTCAAGAAAATTTTGCCAAAATTAGCTCTTTGCATCCAAGACAGAAAAAGCAGTGCCATTTGGCATAATAGCAGTGACTTCTTCAACTGCATACATTGGATGATGAGGTCTTTTTAGTGCTTTGTTTAAATTTTGTGGATCAATACATATTCTGATATCATCTGAGCTTTTCTTATGGGCAACCACCATGGAAGATACCCATTACTTTGGTTCATCAACTGGACAAATCACACTTTGCTGCACCATTTTATCTATCTCAGCTTTGACTCTGTTCTGCATAGCTACTGGAACTTTCTGGGCTGGTCTGACAACTGGGCTGACTTCAGTGTCTAACTTCATGACTTCAGTGTCTAACTTCAGGGAGTACACAGCTGGGAGTTTGCTTAGTTTGTCTAAGAAAAGATCAGCATAGGTAGAAAAAATAGTATGGATGAAATTAGAACAGTTGTCTGTTAAGCTTACATGGCAGACTTCCTTATTAAATGAAAGTAGTCCCATTTTCAAACTATCTCTGCGGCCTAATAATGACTGTAAGTGCCTTTTGACCACATAAAATTGCAAGCCATAGCTGTTGCCAGCAGAGTAACATGAAAGCACTACTGAGCCTTTGGTTTGAATTTCTTCACCACCATAAGCAACACACTCCACACACTTTCCCAAATCAAGCCATTCACCATTACACACTCTAGTAAATGTTTCTGTTGATATAACATTGCACTTTGAACCTGTGTCAACTTTGAGCTCTACGGGTCTTCCATTTATCCGAACAATACAAAATATTCATTCTTTGCCCATAAATGTTTCATTAAGCACAGACACACCATCAACATAAAAAGTAGGGTCACCCTTTACTAATTGATCAAATTATCTCTTTGAATGTTCTCTTTTAATAAAAGAATATGCCCCTTTTGATGTACAAAATATTTGAAAATTATTCCACTTTTTACATCTGTGGCATTGCTGACCAAAAGCTAAGCACTTTTCTCTTTTAGACACATGATTTAAACCACAATTACAACAGTTGACTATGATACTAGGCAAGGGCATATACTTTGAGTTTGCTGAATCAGTGTTTTGCTTCACTGAGATGGTACATGCTCTGGGATTTGCTAGAAAGCTACAGGGTTTACCAGAGATCTGCATCAGGTCCTGCACCACTCCCATGTTCTTTGGCCTGTTTCTTTTTAACCACATGCTGCATATATCAACATTAACTTTAGAAGATACTGGAAGCATGCATTTCTCACTTGTATGCATATTCGTGTGCTTTTCTGTGAGCTCATATATCTGACAAATCTTAATGGCCTTATTCAAAGTTAAATCACTGTCACGAAGCAAAATCTTTCTCGCAGCATTATCCTTAATACCACACACAAGTCTCTCTTTTATCAACTCCTTAAATCACCAAATCTGCACATTTTAGCCTTGTTTGTCAAGTCAGTTATATATGCTGCAAAAGTTTCCCCAGGCTTTAGATCGCTTGTTTAAAATAAGTGCCTTTCAATTGTAATGTTAATTTGTGGATTACACATTTTTCTAAATTTATGTTTTAAGCACTCGGGGTCTTCCCTTGACTCGGCCGGTTCCCCTATATGGCTATTTTCCCCCTCCTCTGCAAACACAGCAGGTGCATACGCAAATGAAAGTTCACTTTCTATGGCTTCTGAACCAGCTAAATTAAGGAGAATAAATGTCTTTGTATGTGCATCTTTATCAGAAAATGCAGCTTATATGAAAATCTTGTACTCTTGCTCAAACACTGTCCAATTTCTTGCAATATTATTATCAAATACAAGTAGACCAGGTTTTTAAAATCCTTCAGCCATGCCAATAAAGTATGCTGAAACACACTGCAAATATGGCCCTTGTAATTATGTTTGAACATGCACGGACATCAGGTACTTGTAATAAAATTCAAATGCACAATAAAAAAATACTGTACTTTGCAAAATATGCTTTGAAATGGCTGTATTTCACAAAATAACTGAATTGTAATACTGTACAAACTTGCAAACATTTTGTACACTTTGGATATTTTTAATAGGTTTAATTAATGTGAAAAAGTAGCACATAGCTAAAAATGCGGTCGTTTTCCTTATTTTATATGTTTTATGTGATTCAGACATTATTTCAAACATTTTTGTAACCATTTCAAATATTTTTATCAATATGTCACACTTTCAGAAATTTCGTTTAACTAGAAATTTGTTTTGAGTGTTCTGAGTGTTTTGATTTATATTATTTGAGTAAGAAATCAGTTTTAGTATCTGGAATTCATTTCTAACCTGCTTTGCTAGTTGTACGTGCAGTACGGATGATCCATTCCTTTATATTCCTCCAACATTAACTGAGTGCCTCTTGTTCTTGATGCTGGACCCCATACTGACACCATGTCGCTCGTCCAATGTTATGGTTCAAGACGAACAGGCGGGGTACTTTGTTTATATGCTTTATTATATAGAAGCACATCAGGATGGAGAGCAGCAACATAAAATATAAACAAACTGATTAACGGACAGACACACACATACATGCATGCTTACATCTCAACAGCTCTCTACAAAATGGCAGTGTAGCTTGCATGTGCTCAGTATTTATACACATGCAAGCCCATGAAAAGCTTCTTAAAGGTATACATACATACTGATCTACAACTACCATTTTGAATTTGGGGCTTTAGACATCACACCTCTTTTGATAAATGCAGTAACTTCACAACTGAGCAGCTACAGTGACGGGACAAATTCCACCACAAAACACATTGCTTCATCTCTCAATCTGCAACAGTAATCTGTACAACATAGAATGGTTTAAAGGTTCCCACAGCTGTAACACAAACAAGCAAAACACCGGCCTATGTACTCTTGTTCATTCATACTGAATACAGAGCACCAGGCAGCACACACAAACTGAACAACCAAACAACAGAAATTATAGCAGTTATCATGTTTCTTACTATCACTACTATTCTCTGTGTATATTCTAATGATTACAAACTCAGCAAATGTGATACAAATTAATAACATGCTCTGATGTTCTAATTAATTTGTAACATGATCATGAGAAATATGTATTGTTTAATTTTGGTTTATTATTCCTACCAAGAGAAAAACTGATTACATTTTCTTTATGCAATATTCTCTTTAAATCTTCTTGATGGTCATGTACTGCATCCAACTATATTACTGTCCTTCTTCAGGAGGAAATATATCTCAAAGTAGTACATTTAATAATGCCAGCAACTTACCAGTAACCAGGCATCTGCAATTACTGGGCCAGACTAATCTTACTTTCACATACCTATAGCTGCATTCAGGCTGTACTTGAGAGAGTCACTAGATATGGCATTTGAGAACTATTCTTTAACTTTCACTTGTGAACCAATGCACTAGTGACGAAGCAAATTAATTGAACCCTGATACATCTCACAATACAAATATGTGCATGCACACACACACAAGCATGCGCGTGTGTGCACACAGTATCTATATGTCTCTATTATCTGTCTTTCTAGATTTGTGTATCTGCATGTGTGCAGATTGTTTTCTACACTACTTGTGGACATCAAAATTTTATGTACATCTGATTTGAATAGGTCAAACATGTATCTAGTATAGACTATACTTGCAATTTCAAGGAAGTGTATAACAAGAAGATGGAATACAAACACAATACTGACTTTGGAAGACTTCTACAGCATACCGAAGACCACAGCATTATTGGAAAATAAAATGAAAGAACTAAAAATTTATCCAAAGCCATTTATCAACAACCCTTGGGGAAAAGTCTTATCATTGATTGACACTATGCAATAATTGATCAGACAATCTGATAATGGATTTGACATACTTTTAAAGTAACTGTATACATTAAGATAGTGTCAGGCTAATGTAAATAGTCTACATAGCTATTTAAGATGTTATGCATGAATACTACGGAATTCATTCAAAAGTATTTGAAAAATAAAGAAAAAAATTTGAAAGAGAAAATTTTATGTACATCTGGTAAGAATTTGTGGTATGTCACAAGGCTGGTCACTCCCATAACTCATTCACTCCAATGGAGCTCAAAATGTTTGTTCTTTAACTTTCAATGGGCGAAGCCTAAGCCTTTTGACAGAATCAAGTTATGTCCTCACATTTCAAACAAAATGTTCATATCTCTGAAACTATAGAGGTTACTAAAGAAGTATAAATGGCAAACTCTTCAGCACAAGCTATGTTCATAGTGGTAGTATTCTTTAGGTTCTAGGTCATAAATTAATTTTATAAGTCACAGTAAACACAGTAACATTTACATTTGTAATATTTTGTAAACCACTTACAATATCTCAGCAACAATATCTCAGCAACCACTCAAGTTAAGACACATACTGGCAGCAGCATTTTATTTCACTATCTGAGAGCTTCTATATGAGGCTAAGGATATCTGCCTGTATTACTTGGTTGTTGGGATATTTAGAAAAATGTGAAAACTATATCTATATAAATTAATATCATAAAAACCACAGTTAATATATATCTACCTGCCCTATTCAGAGGTCAAATATTAAAGCAGTCGTTTGTCATTATGTAAGCTTTAAGATGAAATATTTTAAAACCTTGTATGTATGGTTTTGGAATTATTGATGCAAACATGAACAAGAATATTTGACACCTAGAGGTGTCAGTAGGAGGTAACTGCAGATGTATCTCGAGGTGTCATTCAGATGTAATGAATTAAGCTGTTCTGTCAAGTATATTGGATAAACATGTATATTTAACATTTCATTTATGATTTTCTTATGTAAATTTTGGTGTTAGAGGTAAAATAATTTGCCATCTTTGGAAGGCTGGCTTCAAAACTGATGAAAAAAGGAAACTGAGCTCTGTATTGCAGGAAGACTGATTAAGACAGGTGCCTGGTTGATGCTGAATGATTATGAGATTATGGAAACCAGATATGGTGAGTGTCATGTGACTGGTTAGGTTGACATTATGTTAAAAGCATGAGTCTTCAGAGGATGATTCTACTGAGTTTCTGAAAAATCAGTATGGCACCATGAAGTATGTTCAGTAAAGGAGCAAAGGGTAGTGGAAGTGCAATGGAAGTTAGTGGATTTAAGCAGACAAATAGTTTGCACCAAATAAAACTAGATTACATTGGAAGACGAGGTGAAAAGCAGATTTTGTATGGGTGAGATCTTGCAAGATAAGGAAGGAATTAACTCTGTAGAGTCCATGAAAATTATGATGCTGCAGTGTACTGAATTTTAAGGAAGATCATTCATCATTGAAAAGATGTAATTGCCATCAGTGGTGGCTGACAGAGCATATAGTTGTCTAGAAATGCTTCAGATTTAGTTTGTGCCTTGGTGTGGGAATGAATAAGTTGGGTCATATCTATACCAGCTTGGTAAGAGGACTGTTGAAGGCAGACTGTGCATGGTGATCATAATTTAAGAAAGACAATCATGTAGCAACAGGCCAATTTTGAGCTGATACAACAATGTTAAAGATGTAAGCAAAAAATACAAGATATTAACCTTATTTTATTTGTCAGTAAACAAGTTGCAAGGGTTACCAAATCACTGAATTATGTGAGCAAGGACTCAGTAGTGGTGAAGCAGGACAAGGGAATGAATATTTGGATGTAGGAAAATTGGAAGAAGAGAGGAGGAGCTTGGGCAAGGGGGAGGTGAGACAACTGTGACATTTTCATTTGGAAACATGTACCAGAAGATGTTGCTTGGCTAGACGAATGGATATAGATCTGACTGGCAATATTGGTTTAAACTGATCAAGAGCAGCACAGTGCTTGTACTTGTTAAAAAGGGAGGGATACATCACAAATGATGCCTCTCACATGTCCTGTACTTTTTTAATATACATGACTGTTGATCACCTGAATGTCTATAATGTTTTTATATTAATGCCATCCAAAGATTTCCTTAAAAAGACTAATACATGATAAATGCCTTAATGTGGAATTCAAATTTGCTTATGAAGAAATTTCATGTAAATGTTTATGCTAAAATCATTTAGCATTAGGATGTGTTGGGTAGCTTAATATTTTTAAATTTTTAAATTAATCCCATTTGAAAGAATTTTTTAGGATGAGCAATGTATGAGAAATGTACTGAAATATTCTGGTCGGTGTTAATGATAAGACTTGTCATGTTAAGGAATATGCTAAATGATGTGGCATTAGGAATGTGCAAGATGGATTATGCATGGCCATTTTCAGAAATGATTGGGTTTGCCGTTAATTGGAGAGAACTCATAATAACTTAAGGAGATATAGGAGCTCTCCAAATAGAATGAGTGTCAAGTGAGAGATGATAATGAAAAGGATACAATCTTGCATTAGTATTTCAGAGTTAAACAGATATACTGCTCCTTGGAGACTATAATTATAAGTTGTGTTCTCACTGGAGACTATAATTAGAAGATGTGTTCTCATTGGAGACTATAATTATAAGATGTGTTCTCATTGGAGACTATAATTATAAGATGTGTTCTCATTGGAGACTATAATTAGAAGTTGTGTTCTCATTGGAGACTATAATTATAAGTTGTGTTCTCATTGGAGACTATAATTATAAGATGCGTTCTCATTGGAGACTATAATTAGAAGATGTGGAGTGTTATAACGGCAAAGGGTTAAGAGAGAGAATAATTCAGGAATGTTATTTGGTTATTTGAGCGGCTGGGGTAAGGTGAGTTATTGTGGCTATTTTTTTCTCATTTTTTCATCATTGGTTGCTATTGTGCAATTCTAGGCATTGCATTACAATCTGTTATTGATCATCTGTCAGCTAAACTAAGAATTGTTTTTCTATTGTTTAATTTGTTTATTTTGTTGTATTAGTCTTTTGGAAAGGAGGATCATTGAATAGCCACTTGCAAAAGGGGATGAACTAATGATCGAGGGTTATGATACAATGGTGCTTTGCAGTACACGTATCTCTAGTATTCATCAGAAGAGAACTAATGGGATAAGCTTGTTCATTTGGTACAAAGCAGAGCGTATAAGCCTTATGAGTTTCTTTATGACTGGATGAGATTATTGAGTTTCAATACTATGTTATAAAGTGTGTGAAGATAGGAAAGTATAAGGCACAAGAGTTTATAGACTATGCAAATAAATACAGTGTTGGAAACTAAAACAGTCATTGACCCAGTATACGATATATGATATGATACAATAAAAATAGATGAGAAGGAAATAGGTTACTAATATCCTGCAGAAGGAAAGTCATGAATCAGAAACAGGGTAAAAGAATAGTCAAGAAACTTATGGTATCAGTGAGATAAATGATTTCTTTCTAATTCTAACTGTTTTATAGATCTATAGTTATGGGTAGGTGGTATAATGGAAGAATATGATTTCAGCTAGGTGGTGAAGTGGAATAAGAGAAAGAAAGAAGTTTGTCTAAGAAGAGAAGTAAAGTTAAATAATAAAGATTAAGAAATAGTAAAGTGCATTAGGACAAATTTTATTTGGACTGCTATGTATAAACCATATTTATGTAAATATGTTCCTCTTTAAATATGTCATATGTGTTTCTTTAGCTTGATTTTGACCAATAAAATTGTTGTTCCAAAAGAAGTTGATCTACTTCCTTTGAATGTTATCACAAGTGTTTCCAATAATGGTGCGAAGCACAGCCGCACAATGAAGCACAAACAAAGATCTGCTGGCCAACATGTGAGATGAAGAGCAATTTATCTGAGCACGTTCATCCATCTATTCCAGGAACTTGATCCGAAAAGAAAAAAAACAACATACATGTTTCTACACCGCTAGTCATACCTTTCATCCTCTTAGTGAAAGAAATCGGGAAAAGGCCTAAAGTAATGGAGGAAAGGCCCATGAATGGGGAAAGGTTTTAAATTTTGATCTGAATAACTTAGGAATTTGCTAGAATAACAAGATTTGAGTTAGCTTTCATTTTCTGAAAAAGATGAAGTCTGAAACTTAAAGTTATGTTATTATTTAGTGACTTTAGTCCTCAGTGATTTGTCAGAAAATCACACATTTTAGGAGAATCAGATGAAAAATCTGGACATCCTGCAAAAATCTGAAAGGCTGAGAGGTATGTCCATAGTACATTATTAGACGTACTAAAATTCTACACTACTCATTAAATAGTCAGGATCTTCATTCAGAAGGGGGATGCCAACTGTAATCAAGGTGAAACGTATTTGACTAACGAGCCTGGCACTTGAAGTGCCAACCAGGAAAAAAATGAAAGAAAAGAAAAAAACTGCTATTTCACCAATTTGCCTGTCCCTGGAGGAGAGGTCTAAAGCAGGAATGGCAGCCCTGCTGGTGATACGTGTATCCCATGCTTAAAAATACTGGAACACCCACCAACAGATGTCCGCAACTGTAATAGCATTACATAACTGCATGTCTGGTATTTGGTACAGCATATAGTCAAAAATGTATAGCATATAATTAAAAATCTTCAATGTGAAAAAAATAATGACATACATCAGGAACACAAGCAGTCAACATTCAACCCCACAACAAACAAAACATCCCACCCAAATTTAGCCCTAGAAATGAAATTTGTTATTTTTAAAATGAAATAAATAAATTAATAAAAAATAAATAACAGAATAAGATATAATTTAAAACACTGATCACAGCTAGCCAGTCTGGAGATGGCATTGGTGACATCAGTGCTGAAACTGACCTAGTTCTAAGCAACTAAACAAGAATAAATACACTACTTAGAAATCCTAGAAATTATAACTAAACTAGAAGGCTAACAAATTCTATCACAGATATGAGTGTGTGTGTGTGTGTGTGTGTGTGTGTGTGTGTGTGTGTGTGTGTGTGTGTATATTTTATATATATATATATATATATATATATATATATATATATATATATATTTATGTATTTATTTATATATATTGATATATGTCTATATACATATATACACACACAAACAGATATATAACTTCAAACTACAAGTCATCAAACATAAATGCTCTAAACTTAACCCACAAAAAAACTAAAGTCTCTTTTTTAGTGTGGGGGCTGTGCCATCTACACCCTCATGATAATTATATATACACCTACTGTAACTGCCCACTACAGTGGAAAATGGAAAATTACCTTATACCTGCTGTACCACTATGTCACACAGAAATAAAAGTCTGTATGTGCAGTTAGCTGATTTTCAGTGTAACAAGCTGGCTTTTAGTCTTTTTAACAAAAAATGCTTGACAAACCACTATCAACTATATATATATATATATATATATATATATATATATATATATATATATATATACATACAGGCATATATGAATATATTATAATTTCTAATTATTTTAAGATTGTTTTCATTTAAATAAAGATTTTCATTTCTAGGAGGTAGATTTATGTGGGAAATGCTGGTCGATAAATAGTGTACCAGTGATATATATTAAAATATATATATATATATATATATATATATATATATATATGTATATATTACACAAGACAAGTGCATTTATTTCACTCTTATCTTTATTTGTACTCTACTGACATGATATAAACATACAAAGCAATGTAGTATGGTGGCTCTCACCAAGACTATATGAAGGGTTAGCCTCATGTATTGTGTTGGACCTAGATGGCATGTCCTTAATTATAAGTGAGTGACAGAATGATTTCCTTACTACCCTGGAGACATGTTGGTCAAAAGCCAGGTTACTATCTATATGACTCCCCATATCCCTGATCACTGTGTCTACTTTTAGGAGTGTGTCTGTCAATGAGGTTGTTTCCCTTGTTGACCAGTTCTATAACAGATACTAGTATGCATTTCTTGACATTGAGTTTTAAGCTGTGGCTTTAGCATGAGCCATTTGTCTATGTTAGACATTCCTGTAAGATGTTAGCAATTTGGGGGGTTTCTATGATTATTCCTATCTGCAAACTTGGTAAGCCAGAGGCCCTTGACACTTGCCTTGGCTTCCAAAAAATAAATGCCAAAGAGGATCAGACCCAGTACAGAGCCCTGGGGGACTCCACTGGTAAATGGCCTCTTTGCGGATGTGGTGTCTCCAGTCCTAACTTCCTATAGCCTGTCTGTGAGCCAGCTGGCTATCCAGTGAATTACATAGGGTGTATGCTTAATTCTATGAGTTTGTTTACAATGCCTGAGTGGGGTATTCTTTCAAATGCCTTAGCTAGGTCAAGGTAGGCAGTATGCAGCATTGTGCCCTCATCCATTGGCTTAGTGACCTTCTCAAAAAAGTCCACTAGGCTCAGTAGGCATAACCTGCCTGTTGACAAAACCAGTATCTGAAGGTTTCCTATACCATTCATTTCCATGATAATTTGTTCCATAGCGTTACATATGAGACAAGTCAGACTAAAGGGTCTATACTTTCAGGGATCCTCTGCTGATGGTCTACCCTTTTGTAGAGGGATGACCATTGTAGTCCTCTAAACCCTTGGTATGAAGCCTGTGTGGAGGCTATGATTAAATAGTTATTCCAGCAGTAATGTAGGTTATATGTCACACTATTTAGGAGGCATTCTGGGATATTATCTGGGCCCATTGAAGCTGTATTCCTAGCCTTAGACAGTGCATCTAAGACTTGGATGGGGTTATGTCAGGTAGCATTAACTGAGAGGTGTCTGGGAACAAAAAGGTGGTAAAGTTGGAGATGAATTTGCCAACAAAAAGATTTGGTATATTTCCCAGTTCCATAAATATTGATACATTTAACAACAGTTTGGCACACTTTTGTGTACTGTCTTTGAGGTTTCGAACATAGCTAAAGAAGACCTTCTGGTTGTCCTTAGGCCGAGTCACTATCTTAACCTCAAAATTTGTTTGCTGGATAAAATTAGTCCTCTTAGTTGCCTATTTGGTTTGATGAATGAGTTTTTTTTTTTTTTTTTATCTTTTTTGGTGTTACACTAATTTTAGCAATTGCTTTTTTATTTTGTTATACAACCAGTTTGATTTTAGATTCCACCAGGGTGATTTGTTTTTAGAGTTAGTTATTTGTGGTAGGCCCTGTAGCCTCTATGCTATCATTGACATGGTAGTACAGAACTTCTGTGAATAATTCTGAATAGGCTGATGTGTTGTCTGCATTTGGAGGGACTTGAGAATTTGACAGGTTATCACTTAATACAAGGTATTTTGCCTTAGAATAGTCATGGTGTTTGCTGGGTTTGCAGAATTGATTCTTATTTTGAAGGAAACTGTTTTGTAGTCTGACCTTACCAGAGAGGAGACAGCACTGGTGGATGTGTAGCATTCTCCCATATTTGTGAGTACCAGACCCAAAGTGTTTGTACCTCTAGGAAGCAAATACACTAACTGGTCCAGAGTGTTTGTTTTTACAAAGTCTAACAAACTCTGTACCTAGAAATTTGGGGTTGTGCAGGATTCCCAGTTTACAGAGGGATAATTAAAGTCCCCCATGAGTATGATATTTGGTTGAATATTGAGGGCCTCCAACAGGTCTATGTTATGCGTTTGTTGGAACATAGAGGGTGGCCTTTAGCTTGGTAAGCTATGGGTTGAACTTTGTCTATTATAATCTGAATGTAAAGGAACTCTGGTGTGCCACCCTGTTTAACCAACCTAGAAATATGCTTGTTAATGGTTTAGATTGAGACACTTCCACCTTCAGTCCCTGTCTGTGCAGTTGCTGGTGTAAATGTGGGAAAGGTACTGAAGCCTAGAATTGCTGGGCTACTGTCTCTGGCTTTAAACTATGTCTTGGCAACAGCACAAGTGTCTGCATTCTCCAAGGTGAAGAAAGCTTGGACAGAGTGGACCTCCTCGTTTAGACTCCTTGCATTGAATAATACCTTGAAATTTCCTTGTGTAGATTTTGCTATGTTAGAAGATTTGGCAGTTTGGCATTGCTGGAAAAACTATCTATGGGCATGGATATTGTTTTAGTCAATTTTCAAAAGCCTAAAAGGGAGAGGTAGAGACCATCTTTGGCAAAGCAACATGGTTTGTTAACCATGCCCTTCCATGAGACAAAAAAATCCTCTACAATGACTCCCAAATTTAAGCCAGTTATTAAAGACACTCATCATCTGTTTGTATTGTAGCATCTATGGTGTTGTCTCTACTCTGGGCCAGCAATCAAGGAGGCTCAGTCCTCACCACTGGCTCCAGTGATGGATGGTCACTAAGAGTAAAGATGGATTCACTCAGTATTTTCAGATGCAGCTCCCTGCACCAAGCACAATTTCCCTTAAAAGCACACAGGGAGCATTCTCCAGATTTGGAACTGGACTTTCTTACTCACTCCAGGTCCACACAAAACTCCACACTGAACACCTCAGAGCTCTATGTCCCTGTCTCCAGTAGTTGATGTACACACTTGAATATTTGAGGTTTCATACACACACACACTCATACACACATGGGAATGGCTGGCACAGATTTACCATCTGTGCCCCCTCTGCCCAGGCTCTGAGGTAATTAAGCTGCCACTAGTCAGCTTCTTTAAGGCTCTTACAAAGGGTACCCAATTATACTGTGAAAAATTAATATTAATAGTGGAGTGTGGCCAAATCAGCAAGGCTTTCAAGAGTGGCCACAGTGTCAACAAAATAAGCATAAGTACACTCAAGATGTTAAAAGCCTTCTCTAAAAGATCCACCACAATAAAATGTATTAAAATAATTAATAATAAATAATAAAACAGAAAACAAGAGAATACTGAATACAATAAACAACTTAGTTTCAAACTGAGAAATTTCAAAAATAATACAGTTGAATAGTTCTACACAGTTACAGAAAACAATACTAAATTATTCTCACTAGATGTTCCTGTCTAACTAAAAATTACTTTTCCCTGAATACTCACTGATGCAAGGCAAGCTGAAGTGTGCTGAGTGTCTTACCACAGAAAAAGCCAGATGATGTCTCTTTCACTATCTCTACTGAATGACTGAATCTCACTGACTGACTGTGTGGATGTCTGGGATATAATTATATCTCCTGTTAGAAATATTTCCTGTCAGAAATCTTTTCTGTCATATTCTAAGCTGCTGCTAAGGTTCCAAAGAGTTTAGCTGGTTAGAAGATGACATCACCTCTGCTCACCTGACTCTGGCACAATACACACAGAGAGAGCTTTGCTAACATCTGTGGCAACATCTAAAAGCTGTAACACAATTTCAAACTATCCAGCCTTCTAGGGTTCTCTGATAAAACATTCACATTTGACAGTTGCAGCAATATAACCTTAATATGCATTTATGCATCTTTAACACGGGTAGCTTTACAAA
Source organism: Protopterus annectens (assembly GCF_019279795.1). Taxonomy (NCBI): domain Eukaryota; kingdom Metazoa; phylum Chordata; order Ceratodontiformes; family Protopteridae; genus Protopterus; species Protopterus annectens. The sequence continues at coordinate 288,154,784 of NC_056742.1, forward strand.
CATATTTTTAAGACAAGCCTCTGTAGAATAAACTTTTTTTTTTTTTTTTTTTTTTAACAAAACTCCATCTGGCTGCACTGGCATATGTACACATGTACTACCTTACTCTACCTGGCACAGATGCTACTACCTCATAACATTACAGCATCATCCCTGTGAAGATAGAATGCTGCTCAATGCTTAGCAAATACCAGCCTTTGACACATAGTCCAAGGAATCTGTAATGTCTCTCTTCGGGTCTATCTGATAACACCGACACATGAAACTTCACATGCCCAACAAACCAAAATCCTGACAATCAACAAAACAAATACCTTTCCCGAAAAACACACACACAACACAAGCACACTAAAAACCTTACAAACCTACACTAAACCTTACATAGACAACTATCTATGCACTAATCTTATCCCAAACCCTAACCCTAAGGTCCGTCACTATCACACCCTTACCTTACCTGCACCCTAACCCTAACTCACTTAATCCACCCCAACCCTCAAGTCTGTCACTATCGCACACTTACCTTACCACACCCTAACCCTAACTCACTTAACCCGCCCCTAAACCCTGTCACTATCACACACTTACCTGACCCGTACCCTACCCTAATGTCCGTCACTATCACACATTTACCTTGCCCACACCCTGACCCTAATGTCCGTCCCTATTGTACAGTTACCTTAACATGTCGGTGTTCTCAGCATCGGGATTCTCAACTGTCGGTCTTCTCCGTTGTTGATCTTCTGGTGTCAGTGTTCTCGTTGTCGGCATTCTGCGATTTCTGCATTTTCAGGTAGACCCCTCCCTTTGTATAGTCTAGGGAGATACAGCTGAATTATACTGGTGCCTGTGATGCACTGACTTTTGTGCATGAGTTACTGTGTGGTACTAGAATCTGATATTTCACTGATCCTTATTTTCTCCTTGTTCAGCTTGGTTGGTGGGGTAGCAGTATGTTATACATTGGACTCCCCTGTGACTAGAGTCCTAGGTATTACATCGGCTTGCTTTATGAGCTTGGAAGTTGAGATTCCACTGGGTGAGGTTGTTTTTGTTGAGTGCTTTCAGGTTGGCTGTGAAAAGTTTTTGCAGGTGGAATATCTGGGAGGTATTTGGTGTTTGGAAAGATTGCAATTAAGTGCATCAGCATAAGTAGGTCTATGAGTGGGGTGCACATTATGTGTGGTGTGTATAGCGTGTGCATTTCTGACAACCAGATTGTTGTTATGAGTGTTTATATGTGAGCATTTCCAGAGATCTTGTGTGTATACATCTGTTGCATGCTGTATTTGTTTCTTTGTGGATTAAATGGTTGTTCTTCTTTACTGCAATGTCCTCCCCACACCCCCAGCGTCACTGGATGGTTTGTAAGAATCTTTTCTGAGAACACTGAAAATTCACATTTAGTCACGTCAGCAAACTCCTTCCTCATCTTAGCCTTTAGTTTAGTGACTGCAACAGCTGCAACCTTCCTTATATGATCATACTTATCACACATACCTAGACAAATCCTCCAATCCACTTCACTGCACATAAGGTCTCTTCTCTAATTGATAACTTCTCTAAACAAGTGTATATACTAATATGATCCAGGGTTAACACTATAACAGATAACACTTTTCAGACACAGCTATTTGCTGCTGTCTGAACTACTGTGAGCACAGTCCATTCAGAATATCCTTGACATTGTCAAGTACACGGGGCAGGTTATTTCAGTGCAGGAAGTTAAACTACTTCATGCAGAAGAAGTGGTGTGTTAGGTCACTCACATTACAGGTGTAGATTCATTAGGTCTTCTCAACCATTGTCATCTGAATTAAATCATTACCAGTGGTGTTCAGCTGTCAGTACCTCACTTGACTGCAGTGTACAGAATATAAAACTTAAAATAAAAACAAGAAAATGTATATATCACATAAACAGTTTATTGATACCTGGAACCTTGAGTTAATAAAAGTCTTCTGAAATTGCACATGAATGAAATGCAGGCTTATTGATACCTAAGCCAAATCAATCTATCAGTAAAGCTTTCCATGGAGTATCACCATTTAAACTATGTAGAGCTATTGTTTGTAGTTTAAAATATGCATAACTTCAATCCTTTGTAAAAGTTTCTGTTTATATTGCAGAGTATGCTTAACATTAAAACAAAAGAAATAAATATTCAATATCCCCATCATAATGCAGCCAAAAATTAATTATTTATTTATCTATCTATCTATTTATTTATTTCACATTTGTTTACCTGGAAAGTCTGACCGGGCACACGTCCTTTTTCAGCAAAAGCCCGGTGAGAAAAGCTCCAGTAAAAAGTATTAAACATGTCTTGAAAATTAATAATACAAGAAAATTCCAATAGCATAAAAATCATCAATAGTACAAAAATGGCCAGTGCAGTCATTTATTGGAGACAATAACATGACATATGATAGATGCATTTAGACAAAGAAGAAGGCAAGTTATAAAAGAATGAGGAAAAAAGTATGAAGTATAATAGCCCTACCTCTGACAGATGTGGTTACATATATAGAGGTCGGAGTTACCCAGGATGGTAGCAAGAACAAAGCCAGTTGTCAGTAAAGTGAGAATTTAGGAGATTTTTAAATTGCGCAAAGGAGCAGTTAGGGAAATAGAGGTTGGCAGTTTATTCCACATTTTATGAATAACATTAGTGAAAAGGGATTTCCCACTTCAGTTGTTAGTTTTGGTGGTTTCTAACAGCAGTTTGTCACTGGAGCAGAGGGCTCTAATAGTGGTATATGGTTGTGTAATATTTTTGAGAGCAGGGTTATCTTGTCGGTGTAGAATTTTGTGAGCAAAGGTAAGTTGTTTATAGTGCAACAGTTGAGGACGTTCTAGCCATTTTAGTTGTTCACAAGCTGTACAGTGATGTGACCTGTGGGTGGCATCAGTAGCAAACTTGACAGTTTTATTGTAATAAGATTCTAGCTTGGTAAGGTCAGTTTTACTTAGGATGGTAAGTAATGGGAGACATATAGGAGGGCTGATAGGAGGTGTGCATGGACAATAGTAACTTTTGTGGATCTAGTTAGGAATTGAATGTTTCTGTAAAGACCTAGTTTCTTCTGAAATGTTTTAATACTTTGTGCAATATGAATGTCGAATTTCAGATTATTGTCAATTTCGATGGCTAGCAGTTTAATACCTGCTGCTGGGGAGAGTTTTATTTTTGGACTCTAAGTTAAAAGTAAGGTGAGAAGAGGCAGTTCTTGAGGGGTAAAAGAGAAGTAGTTTTGTTTTATTGGTGCTTAGAATGAATGCTTAGTGGAAACTACAGCCCAAACTGCAGAATCCTATATAAATGCATTCTATGGACATCTCCAGGAATGCATGGATCATGCTATCCCAAACAAAACCAAGACCCAATCATCCAAAGGCAGGCGTCCAGTCTGGTGGACCCCTGCCATAAATAAACTGTACAACAGAAGGAGGAAGCTACTACATGATAGAGCAAAATCCCTAATAGGGAAGGCATCTCTGATCAGTACTAGCAAAAAATTACAATCCCTCCTAAAATCCTCCAAGGCCAGCTTCAAGAGAAAAATTGCACAGGACACCAAAGACAATCATAAGGCTTTTTTCAGTTATGTTGGACACCTGGGATGCAACTCCCAGACTTGTTCTGAGTTGATTCTAAATGACAAAAAATACACTGAACCCACAGACATCGCCAATATCCTGGCAGACAGGTTCAGTGCAAACTTCTCCACCCCCCCCCAAAAGAGCAAGTATCTATCCCGGCAGAGGGCTGCCTCCCAAACATCTCAGATGCTCAGGTGAAGGCTGCCCTTTCCAAAGCAAAAAACACTGCTTCCATGGGACCAGATGGCATCCCAGGCTGCGTCCTACATGAACTACAAGAGGAACTAATCCCTCAAATAAAACAGCTATACAATCTCAGCCTCACTACAGGATATGTGCCCACAGAATGGCGAACAGCAACAGTGGTCCCACTCCACAAAGGTGGAGCCTCTACGGACCCTGGAAACTATTGCCCCATAAGCCTGACTAGCTTAGTCTGCAAGGCTATGGAGAGGATCATCATGGAGCTCATAAACAAAGACATTGGGGACCTACAGACACTAGATCCTACCCAGTTCAGCTTTGTCAAGGGCAGATCCTGCCTTTTGAACCTGGTTGACTTCTTTGAAACAGTCACCAAAGCCATAGATGAAGGGTAGTCCACACAGCCTATCTGGACCTTGCAAAGGCATTTGACACAATACCCCACTCGGGCATCATAGATAAGCTATCCAGCTTAAATATAAACCCCTATGTCACAAGATGGGTCACAAACTGGCTCAAAGACAGAACCCACAAAGTGAGAGTTGCTGGAGCCATGTCAGACTCGAAACCGGTCACAAGTGGCATCCCACAGGGTTCTGTCCTGGGACCACTCTTGTTTGGTATATACTTTTCCGAGGTACAGGCAAATGTGGGAGGACTATGGCTCACCAAGTTCGCAGACGACTGCAAACTGGGTGCCATAATCAACTCTCCAGCTGACACAAACATCCTTCAAAAAGGTCTCACAGAGACAGATAACTGGTGCCAGCACCATGGTTTAAAGCTAAATGCCAAAAAATGTATAGTCATACCCTTTGGCAAAAACAATGTGCCCACAAATTACCACATAGGCGGAAACCCATTAAGTACAGAGAAACTTATTAGGGACCTGGGGACCCAAGTTGATAGCAATCTCTCCTTTGAAAACCACATTGCCAAAGTGGTTAGAAAGACCTTTTACATAGCCCACCTCATCACGAAGGGTTTCACATCTAGATCAAGAGAGGTAATTATGCCCCTTTATTCATCGCTCATCAGGCCCATCATAGAATACAATGCCCCTTTTGGGATGTACCTTACCCAACACCTGCAGCAATTAGAAAGACCCCAAAAGTATCTCACCAAGAGGATCAATGATCTCAAACAGATGCCATATGCTGCTCGGTTAAAAAAACTCCAGCTCTACTCAGTTGCATAACGCCTACTTCGAGGCGATCTATGCCTGACATACAAAGCTATGTCAAATCCAGAATTAATGGACATGCTCCACCTCAGTAAATCTAAATCCCTTAGAGCCACACGCTCGAGGGACTTGAACCTCAGCACAGAAATAAATAGAACTTGCTGGAGGGACAGGTTCATAACCCAGAGGCTCCCTTCGCTCTGGAATAGAATTCCAGTTCATGTGAGGCAGAGCACCTCACTGAATCTCTTCAAGAAGAATCTCGATAAGTGGATGGTGGATCATAGGTTTGTCCCAGGGATTACTCCTGTGTCACTATTAGACAGAGGCACAGTAAACTAAACCTTAAAAAGGACACAGTATACTCAAATCAAGGGGTGACGTAAGCCATACAGAATCGGGCTAGGCTTATAATTGCCCCAGGGCAGATAGCCTAGTATGAACCTATGAACCCATGAGTTGGGAGTTGGTAAGCCATGTTTCTGCAGATAGAAATGAATCTTGCATTATGGTGTGGAGGTCTTTTAGGGAGGAGGCTGTATATATTAGGGAACAGTCATCAGCATATTGTATCACAGAGGCATGAGAAGTAGAGGTGTGAAGTTGATTGGTGAAGAGCAAGAAAAGAAGAGATCCAAGGATGGAGCCTTGTGGGACCCCTAAGGCAACTGGTAAGAGAGTGGAGAGGTGGTGTTGCCAAAGTACAGCCTGCTGACATCAGTTCCACCAATGTTCTGCAATCCACTGTAAAAGAGCTGCAGTAATATCTCCACATACCCCTTTACTTATAGACAACACCATGATCTTGCAACTATGAACAAACACAAAAAACAAACTAGACACACTCACTGTAAGCCCACACTATAAATCCTACAACAATTGAATAGTGCAATTGACAGCTTGTGACACCTAAAATAGATGTGGACAAGCTATGTTCTCAATAACATGAATAGCTGGGGTTTACCTATGTTCACTCGAAGACAAAAACTTGAGTTACACTTATCTGAAAATCCAATTCCAAAAGTCATAAACAAAAAAAAAAATAAAAAAACAAAATCAAGGCCTCTTGCACCACCCATCTGGAGTATTGCACCTCCCTTACCCCCCTAAATTATACATACCAACTCCATGGCCACACTAAATTAAAGTGCAACATTCATATTTCCTCAAAAAGACCAGTAATTAAACAACTGTCAATGAAGTGTAGTAGGTCAATGGCCACCATATATGTATATATATATATATATATATATATATATATATATATATATATATATATATATACATATATATATATATATATATTTTTAATATATATATATATATATATATATATATGTGTGTATATATGTGTGTGTGTGTGTGTGTGTATGTGTGTGCTCATATAAATATATATATATATATATATATATATATATATATATATATATAATATAAATATATATATATATATATATATATATATATATATATATATATATATATATATATATATATATATAGGTAGATAAATATATTTATGCATGTGTGTTTTTTTTCCATCTGGAATCACCAGCATTGATTGTAAAAGTCTACACAGCTATTTTTATTTCAAAGGACTGTATTTCATTCTACACACGCAAACTTCATAGTGCCAGTAAAGTTAAAGCATCACTCCATTCAGCATGACAGCTAACAGAACAAGCCTGGATATTTTCTGATGTTATAACCTGTAATGTACGTCTTAATATGAAGTGTCAATTGTATTTCATTCTTTATGACTTTGATGTTTTATACTGCAGTAGCTGGCAAATTCTCACTTCTGCCTTCAAATGCTCTTCACAGCACAGAACTTGAACTTGACAAATGGCCATCTTAAGAAAAGATTGTTTTTATGTGTGCACATGCCTTCACTCATGCGCACACACACATACACACACACAAACATCTACATATATATATATATATATATATATATGTGTGTGTGTGTGAGTATACATATATATATATATATATATATATATATATATATATATATATATATATATATATATATATATAAAACTCTTTAGAGGAAAACAGAATCTCGTATGTCACCAGTTGCCTATGGAAGGATGAATAAAAAAGCTTTTTGTATTATGTGGTCACACAGCTAAAGAATCCTGGTTACTTGATATCTAATAAGGCAGCAAGCTAAGATAAAGTAGGTTATAACTGCTTAAATACTGGCATGTATTGTAGATGGGTCATTGTAAGAGTGGATAAAGATGCAAGGCCAATGAAAAGTGAAAAGGTATATTACAATAAAACAGTATAAATTATCTCTTTCTCTGCTATATTCATAACATTGTATTAAACAGTGAAATTCAGAAGGGACGATCACATATTAAAATACAATGTATGATATTCTCAGCATATGTAAATAAAAACATAATACAAATTAAATTCTGCCAACATTAATAAATGCCTAGAACAGTATTATTACAAATTGTGCTGATAAAGATTGGTCACTGCTTGTTAATGTACAATTGTAAGATAAACTATCCACATTTTATTTTCAGATCTTCATTTATGAGTATTGAAAGTATTTCTGTTTGGTCTAGGATATAATTCTGTGCACAAAACAAAACCATCATTTTGTTATGCATCAAAAAACTATCTTTTAAATTAGCCTGCTTCTGAAAACTAACTGCAGCTAGAACCATGACATTATAGGAAAATCTACTATATTGTAGGACTTATGTCAAATTAATGATGATTATTGTTGTTGACAGGAATCTGTTTTCACCAGAATAATGCAGTAGTGCTTATCTGAAACTTTAGCAAAATCATCAGATAAGGACAGAATGCAAATGCAGACAGCAAAAATATTCAAACCTGTCAAAGCCATTGATTTTGTTTGCTCCCTTTTGAATTGCAATACCTGATTCTTCAGGTCTTGACACTACATGTGAGAGTGATACACTTAAAAAGCAGTTTCTACAATTTTGTGTTTAAAATGTGAATCCTCTGCATCCCCTCAAGCTGGGGGAGGGTGGCTCCCTCTCACCAGTGATGCCAGTATAAAACTGACTCTAACATTGCTGTGCCTCCAAATAGGTGAAGTACTCTTTGATATCATAATCTTGACATTGGTGTATTTTTCCTCCGCTTGCACTTAAGTTGTTACTGATCAGAGGATCAGACTTTTTCAATATGTTCTTGATTTGGTTTAGTTGTGGCAAATAGTTATTTTGTGATAAAGTGTTTTCTTATCTACATTAGCATTATAACAATGCTCATCTTCATGGAGTCAAAAATACTAGCTAGCAGTACCTTTTTTATGGGGGGTGGTGTTGTAGATGAATTCGTAGGGCTATGATTGGCATTATAGCTTTGACCATTTTAAAAGTAATTTAAAAGAATGACAGTTTTTAATATTAACTAAAAAAATGAAACTAATCTTTTTGATGATGTACAGTACCATAGTGCTCAATAAGTGACAAAAACCAGGGATGATTTTTGAATATTACTGAACTTCACTTAGAAAGTTAATAGAACTACAAGCTATGAATCAACATGCATTTCTGAAGAATAAAAAGTATATAGATTTAATTTCTGACATTTCTGACAGACTGCAATCTTCACTGATTTACCAAAATTCAAACATTTTATGAGGTACTAAGCAAAATCTGGGATACCTGAGAGCTATGTTGGTTTCTTATTGGAAATAGCTAATTAATGATACCAGAAACAAAAGTAATGTTACTTCCCAAAATGATGGACCTTTGAGAAGTGCACTGATTTTTGCAAGAATCAGAATTGATGCCAGATAAACACAATCAGGGGCCAGTCCACTTTAGATATATAACAAAAATGTATTTATTTATTTTCATAATGTTTCCATCTAGCAGTCAACCACACTCAGTAGACATCTAAATGTTGCAGAAACAAGGCAGAGTGTATAATAAGATGTTCAAAGGAAAAGAGCTGTAATCAGTGGTTTAGGTGTACATACTGCAGGATTTACCCATACTGCAGGATTTACCTACTGAGCTCTGTATGACTTATAGGTTAATAGGTAATTACTGGGCTAGCTGCCCTTGAGGATCATTTTAAGCCTAGCGAATTTCCTTTTCTGTGCTCAAATTAACCTATCGCATGAGAGCTGGGTAAAGCATCATTCAATCTAGAAATTTCTTGTAGCTAAGCTCAGCCCCTGCCCCACAACCATCAACTGCTGCTTAAGTATATTTAAACAGTGGATAATAAAGAATTAAAAATGAAACATGCCTATGTGACAGATTTGAAAATGCTGTGCCTAGAGTTAGACTCATTCAGAAGTTGTGCACATAATCATCCTTTCTAAAAACAATTATTATTGTTGGTACTAAAGAGACCCTTTAATTAAAATCTATCATTATAAATAGTTGTGGAGGAGGGAGCACAGCTCACACTGCACTATTTTTTTTTTTTTTTACTATTGTGTGTGCATAAATACTTTTGGTGCATGGTAAAAATCAGAAAGTGATTGGTAAATCAGACATGCACTTAGTGCAAAGTTTCCATTTCTTATACCACTGTAGCAAAGCAAAGCTCATTAAAATTATTTTATAAGTTATTTTGTTGCTTCCATATCACTTACCACGTGCTAAGGTCAGAAGTAAAAAAAATTCTGATGCTTCCAAATCTTTCTGCTCATGAGTCTTCTTTTAATTGTGTTTGACCATCATTCTATTGCGTGATTTTAAAACGTGAATAACCCTTAGATCACATCTTGTCCATCACAGAAAATTAATTTCAAGGTTCTGTAACATTTAAACTTATATTATGAAGATAATATGTCGAAAGCAGTTCAATGCTTCTGAAAATACACACAAAACAGTTCAATATGTATTGATTTTATATGAACATATGTTGTTTAAATGTTACATTAGACAATCTGTATCCTATAAACAGTCTTCAGTATATTACAGAAAATGTCAAAATACTCAAGTGAGAGTGATTGCCTTACCAGTAGTGATTTCTGGTTTATGCAACTTTGCTAGACCATCTCTACTTGAATGTTCCATAACAAATATAAATACCTCTCCACTGCCCCTGATTTTACTAGAACATCTCTACTTGAATGTTCCATAACAAATATAAATACCTCTCCACTGCCCCAGATTTTACTAGAACATCTCTACTTGAATGTTCCATAACAAATATAAATACCTCTCCACTGCCCCAGATTTTACTAGAACATCTCTACTTGAATGTTCCATAACAAATATAAATACCTCTCCACTGTCCCTGATTTTACTAGAACATCTCTACTTGAATGTTCCATAACAAATATAAATACCTCTCCACTGCCCCTGATTTTGCTTTATATTTTCCCTTTTCACGCATGTTTTTCTTATTTTCTGGTAAACCACTGAGGATTACAGTCTGTCAATAATGCCAACGTTAGAGTTTCATACTTATTATTCTGAAAATAATGATGAGAATGAAAACATGTTTTTCAGTATACTTTGTCTCTCAGCCCCATTCCCAAATAAACACACCCTTTCAGGTGTGACCAATTGTTTACTGACAACCAAAACACATACTTAAACTTTTGTCTGGAAATCAGTATAAATTTCAACTCCATAAACACTATAGGATTGAATGTTACATCTTAATCACACAAAAATAACTACAAGCCCGGTTTGGGGTGGTGTCACATAAAGTTCTCCTGACAGTCTTTAATTGCATTTGATTAAATCACATCACCCATAAAATCCTGCCTCTGTAACTGCAGCATTGTTGCCAGGTGAATTCTTTTTATCCTTACAAGGGAATAAAGGGAAAAGTAAACAAAGGGGAGCAACCCACCAGGCTGAAATCAATCTGTTCTCACCTATTCTTTATTTTCTTTTTTTTATTTGCTTTTCTTTTTTTTTAATAATTTTACTTATTTGGCTTAAATAAATTACTGATTATGAAACTTTAACCTAAATTCAATAAAGATTATTATTTTTCATATTGTATAATACTCAAAATAATAATGCAGTTAAATAACAATTAAATTAAAGAGACTTACTAAAATAATCAGCTAAGAACATAGATGCATTTCAGTTGAACAAGTCCAGGCTAAAACTGGGTAAATTGACTCTCTCTCTCTTTCCCAAACCAAATTGAATCTTCGTCATACAGTTCCCCATGTTTGACAACAGATATGTTTAGTAAAACAGCTGCTCTGGTTACCCTATGATTAACTAACCTTTTTTTTTTTTTTTCCCAATGAATGAAAGGCTGTGCACTCCTTTCCAAGTAAGTCATAACTGATAAGACTAAAAACATGTCAGGGTGAGTATATTTGATGATTGCTACGTCCCATAGTCTACAAAATATTAATTGACTCTTAGGGGTAAAACTCAGCTTATTTCCACCAGCATGTAAAATCAAAGTGTAACAACATCCTATTAGAGGTAAGTAATGTGATAGATAATGGAGCAAATGGCCCCATTTTAAGCCAGGAACTCCTCTCAATATTATTTCATATCTGGTTCAGTCCAGTATAAAGTTCACTTCATTTTTTTGAATTCCAGCTCTGGCATAGGCCTGAAAGATGAAAGAATGCCCAAGGATAAGGATTGTCTTTTTTCTTGAGGGCAAATAATGTTAGACAAACTATGCTTAAACTGATGTATGTACTTTAAAGTAGAATTGGATGAACCCCTACTTACTCTCCTGAGAACATCTGTGTATTGCCCTTAGGCAACAATGTCAACAGCTCAGCCAATGCCAAAAGAATGGGAGGCATATGGGGTGAGAGATATGCCCTTGTGGATTAAAGCACCTTTGGGATGCTTATGAAGGTTGAAGGTAGAAATTTTATGGCCTTCATATGAAATGAAATCTAATTCTTCATGATTTGTGGCTGGAGATATACTCCTTAATGTTTTGATCAAGGCCATAGGACATGCAAGAGGGTCTTTACTTTTGTGTAAATAAACATGGTGTCTAAGAATTTACTCGTCTGTTTTTCTTTTGTTTGTTTGTTTTTTTTTTTTATTTGAAAAGCTATATTAGAACTGAATCCATGAAAAAAACACTTCAGACCAATTAGGGGATCCTAGCAATTCACTGACTGTGAAGATGACAAAATATAAACATAGAAAATAATGTGTCCCAAAGTCTACAGTTATATTAAGAATCAGATATTGAGGATAAACCTTGTATAAAGACTTTCAATAATAATAAATTTATTTTATCAGTATGGGAACATTTTTCAATGCTTCAGCGTTGTAGCGTTCTAGCCACTGTCTATTGTTTTGTGATATCTGAGACATAACATATTTTAGAGAACAAGCTCAGGGCTGGTATGTTCACTGTAACAGATGCAGAGGAAAGGTCCACTTGATTGCAGCTGGATATGTACTGCAGTATAATTTGAAATGACCATCCATGATCCCAACTATCCAACCTGTGACAGACTTAGGTAAAATGTTTCATTCATCATCATCATCTTCTTTCGGCTGTTCCCCTTAGGGGTCGCCACAGCAGATCATCTATTTCCATTTCTTCCTGTCCTCTGCATCTTGCTCTGTCACACCAAGCACCTGCATGTCCTCTCTTACCACATCCATAAACCTTATCTTAGGCCTTCCTCTTTTCCTGTTACCTGGTAGCTTCATCCTTAGTATCTTTTTCCCAGTATACTCAGCATCCTTCCTCAGCACATGTCCAAACCAACGTAATCTTGCCTCTCTGGCTTTGTCTCCAAACCTTCCAACCTGGGCTGATCCTCTAATATACTTACTTATTCCTAATCCTGTCCACCCTCGTCACACCCAGTGCAAATCTTAACATCTTTAACTCTGCCACATCCAGCTATAACTCCTGCCTTTTTGTCAGTGCCACTGTCTTCAACCCATATAACATAGTTGATCTCACTACCCTCTTGTAGACCTTCTCTTTCACTCTTACTGGTACTCATCTGTCACAAATCACTCCTGACACTCTTCTCCACCCACTCCATCCTGCTGTACTCTCTTCTTCACCTCTCTTCCACACTCACCATTACTCTGAACTATTGATCCCAAGTATTTAAACTCATCCACCTTCGCCACCTCTACTCCTTGCATCTTTGCCATACCTCTATCCTCCCTCTCATTCACACACATATATTCTGTCTTAGTCCTGCTGACCTTCATTCATCTTCTCTCTAGAGCATATCTCCAGCTCTCCAGGGTCTCCTCCACCTGTTTCCTACTCTCACTACATATCACAATGACATCTGCAAACATCATAGTCCACAGGGACTCCTGTCTGATCCCATCTGTCAACCTGTCCATCGCCATGTTTCATTGATGAAAAGCCTTCTTTGTGCTATTTGACCACAAATATCAAAAACAAGTGACTGATATTCTTCTCCCATCATCCACACTACTTGTGGTATCAGTGTAGAGAGCTTGTCTGCTTGAGGACTCACTCTTTGAATTTTTTAACCTGCAGTCAGGAAAGAAAATTAACTAAGGTGTTCTTAGATCCCACAATATTTTCTGCAGTGAAAGACATATTAATCTTTAGACCTTTAAGAACTAGTAATCTTAGTACAGAATTAACACAAATTTTTTTGATGTTTCTTAATTTGTTCCTGACATAAGAGTACTGAAACCCAGAGTGGAATAACCTATAGGAATTTAACATCTTTCATCCTTTGCCTTAAGCCAAAGAACAGAAAGCCAGTGACCACTGAAATAATCTCCAATGCCAAATTTACTAAGAGTATTTGAGAATAATTGAAGTGTTTCATTTATCTAATTTTCCTGGCAAAATAAAGAACCATTCAAATCCAACAGGAATTTGGACTGTAAGATCAGGTTTCATTTAAATGTAGTTTGTTAGACAAAAATGCAGAATTTTCTTTGCATAAGTCTAGAAATGCAGCCACATTAAAGCAGGCCTTCACATTTTACATGCAATTTCAGTGAATGCACTTTCAATCAGTGAAAATAACATTCAGTCAAGAATACAGATAAGAATAAAATGTTCTAACAGTATGTGCAGTACATTGAGTGCAAACAGATTTTGTTAAGAAGGTACAAGGCTTGGGAACCAAGCTTAAAGAGGCGTGGAGAAATTTACAGAGTTTTGGCATTATTAGGAGATACTTTAGACACAGTTATTCAGTTAGTTACTTTGGACTGCTTTGCAGAAAGTCATTGCAGTGCGGTCTACAGACGTTTAGTATAGACACTCGAGAATGAGTGGTCAAGTCAAATATCCAGCATTCCAGAATATTAATTATATTATTCAGGAGGAAAGGATTAATTCTGAGTATAATGAGTGCAGAAGCTATAGACATAATATTGCAGTCAATTTCAGTTTATCAGCACCATTAATAGAGAGAGTAGCATTTGATTCAGATAATGTAAACCTCCACTGTACATAATAAAACATTCTTAACCAAACTACAGTGTATGCAGACTTTTATTCTGAAATGTACAATTAATTTAGCACAGAAAGGAGAGACTGGCATCTGCTCAGCACAGTTCTAGGTAATTAAAAGATATAGCCATTTATTCCAATTTCATTCCAGTTTCTTCCAGTTCATCCCAGTATTCCACAGTCCTATAAATTCTTATAATAAAATGCCACCATCAATGGGGGGGACAATATTTGCAGTTAAAGTAAGTCCCAATACCCAATAGCAAGCTTGAAAATCTATCAACAGTAAGACTACATGTGTTTTACAGAGTAGCAGTGTTTCTACTTCAAAAAATCTACAGTAAAGTCTCAAAGAACATCTGGCTCTCCAAGATACCAGTGTAAAAGACTTTTTCCAGTTAACAGCAATGTATCTGGTAGACAACAGACTTTCAGTGTGACATCACAGATCCAAGAAAATCCTTACAAGGAGTTTGAAAAAGCTCAAGATATCTGGCAACCTTCTTAAAGCAACTTCAGCTTTCCTTATGTGACTATTCATTTTTGTTGCAATGCATTTTCTAGCTGAATTAGACAGTAAATCTCAAAATGTTTTAAATACATCAATAAATGTAAATTTTATAAAATTTCAAACAGTATTTCAGGAGTAAATGCACCAGTAAATGTATGGTTTAAAGTAAAAAAAAAATGGGTAACGCAGTTTAAAAGTGTTCCAGAAATGTTTCTGACTGGGGTGCTCAGCACAGCTTTAAGTTTTTAGCATTACAAAAAATTAATAAGAGCCTTAGAAAAGGAGACATTTGTAATGAGACTGAATGTATAGAGCTAAGGAGGATAGTTGACTTCAAGGCTTATGCTCCACCTGGTTTGAACAGTGCTGTTTCTTTAAAACCTATTTTAAGGAAAAGGGGCTTGCCCCACTGATTTTGTATTGTACGTTTTTATTGGTTGCTTTGTGTATTTAAACTGTGAATGTATTTTTAGTTTTTTATTATGGTCTGAAGAAGAGGGTAACCTTGAAAGCACTCAACTTTTATTGGAATAAAGTGTGTTTCACTCCACAGCAAATACGCCTTTCTTTTTACAATATATTCATGTTTTGGATTTATTAGTTCCATCACTTTCTTATACAAGTTCTAGTTTACAGTCTTCAGAAATCAATGTAAATGCTAAAACACATGTTATTTAAAATACAGAATTAAGTAGCAGTATTGCAGATACAGACATAAATACAGTTGGTGTATGTAACATGCAGATTTCCAGACAAAACACAAAGCAAACATTTGCAATGTCTCAAGATGACGTTATTTCAAATACAGATCTTCCAAATGTAATAAATTCTAGTTTATTGTTCTCAGAAGCCAGTGCAAATGTTGCACTGAGGGGAAGATAAAAGGGATCAGAGTGTAGATTTTGATACGCTTGATAAAGCAAACACCAGCATAAATAATATACAGACTTCAAGGTAAAAATAAAGAAGAAATGCATACCATGATTCAAGTCAATGTTATTACTAGTGTTTCAGGGCAAAATAAAGAAAAAATGCATACCATAGCTCAAGTCAGTCTTGATAGTTCTATAAAAACGGTTTTCAGTTTATCTATAACAGGTGTGGTAGTCCCAGAACAAAGCAGATTATTTATCTGCCATTATTTAAGGTTACGAGAAATGACAATATTTCATTATTTACAGAAAAGAAATTCTGGAATAATCCACTGATTAATACAGACAAATCAATTTCAGTTACAAATAAACCTCTATTAGTGGGCACAAGTGCAGTTATTTCAGGATTTAAAAGGCTAAAGGTTACAGCAGTGAGCAGTTCTGAGAGTAACAGTACTGTACTCGGCATTGACATGTCATCAGAGTTACATGTTTGTTTAGACTTCAGTAACAAGATTTTATGGAAAAATAAAAATGCTACAGAATGTACAGAAGTGCACACAGATGACACTTGTAAGTATTTGTGTAGTAAAGTGTGCAAATAATGTACAGAATTTGAAAAAAATCTGTTACGGCAGGAACATGCAGATTCATGGGTTAAACATAAAATAAATCCCAGTTCATTTGCTACAGCTGAAGTGCAGGCAGTCAAGTTGCCACATATTCAAAAATGGTATCTTATTCTCAGAATAGTAAAAACAGACTGGAAAGTAAATTTCAATTCACTTTTATGGCCAGTATGAAAAAAAATAACAGTTTCAGGCTAGTACTATATTTAAAATTGGTATACATATTTACCACTCTGGAAGCACATTTATTTATAGTATACTAGAAATGACAGTCAAGTTAATTTGCAGAATAAAGGTGTTACAGTTACAAATCTGGCAAATTAGTTTTTTATGTTGTTGTTTTGTTTAGCAGACATTAAGACATTTGAATTATGGTAATAAAGTTTTGCTATGTATAAATAATATCTTGATATAGACAGAAACACATTTACAGATATTAAAGGACAGAATGTAGAATTTAAAGTCAATGTTACATTTTAAAAGTGACAGTACAGTCAAAAATTCAGATCCCATGCAAGAAAACAGAACAGCATAAATACTGTGTGTCATTAAAGCCACGGGTTCAAATCTCATGTTAAGAAAAGAATGCAGTGTAATTTTACTATATGAAGAATCTTCTTCACATACTTGTATAAAGGACAGACAAGTAAAGTTCCAGAATCAGATCAGTTCAATTCTAGTAATAAATGTGTATATGTAAATTATTCAAGATTTTGTATATTTCATGCAGAAATTGCAGTTTAATAAGCAGCCAGAGGCACAGACTTACATAACTGAGTTATCAGATTAACAGGCCAGCTCAACAAACTGAAATTAAAGATAGTACTGTATGCCATTAAACAGTACTGTAAACATCAGTTTAATACTGTTAGCAAGAGTTTTGTGGAGGAACACGTCTTACTATTTATCCAAGAAAATTGTAGACAGTAATGATAAATCCTTGCAGTATTTAGTAGTACTAAAAGAGTTTAGCAAAGTCAGCTAAACAAACTTGTAAGGCAATGGGCAAAGACCTGCCCGCAGAAGAAATTCTTTTGTAAATTATGACCTTAGAGTCATGGAGTAAACATAGAAAATTCAACAGTTAAGATTAATTTTATAAAGTTGCAGAAAAGCAATAAATCTTGAAATATTAATATAGTATCAGATTGAGGTTATCACAGGAAAACAATGCAACTGAGGTTTCCAGTTGATTTAATAATGAAGTTGCAGCCTTTCCATTTTACTGTAGTAAATTATCAGTTCAGTTACAGACTTGCAAGAATTTATTTATTAGTAACATAGATCTATTTTATTGTAGTACATTATCAGTTTGCTTTCAGACTTACACAAGTTTATTAGCAACATATGTTTATTTCATGCAGAAAAATGTAAATAAAGTCAGGGCAACAAGCAACAGTTTATAACTGTTAAAGCTGCAAGTGTTATAGTAAGGACCTGATCCAGCTTTCTGTGCTTTACAGATATTACTACAAAAAGATACACTGTCATTTTTGATATTTGAATAATTTCCAGTTTGGTTTTAAATACAGTGAAGAAAAAAATATATTTGCCACCTAGACCTGCACTAGACTTGGGAGGGGGGGTTACAGAGCCTAACTGTACACTTTAAAGGACCCTTGAACATTAAGGAGGCTCTTCCAGTACCCTAGCAGTGACTGCGACAATGCAGTATAAGGCCTAAACTTGGCAAAAGCTGTGGTGCACAAGTCAAGTATCTACAGAAAGACAAGACCTCCAAAGCCAGAAGTGAAGATTGTTGTTTTTTATGTACAGTAAATGTATTTCCTTTATCTAAAGAAAGTATTCTTTAGCTTTAAAATGCATATATAACAGATGTGCATTTATGCACATTAGAGTTAAAGCAAGTAAGCAAATGTTTTTATGTTTTCAGATAATTGCATAACTGTGTCTAAATGTTACTGGCAGGAAAAAAGGGTATTAGTGATGGTTTAGTTTCCAGAATATAACATTTACCAGAGTTCAGCTGATGCTTTTATTGGTGTTCAGATAACACTGGCAGAAAAGGTATTCATTAAGTATTAGTTTAGTTAGTTTTCAGACACTTATATGCAGATATGTTAGATGTTCAGTATAAATATGTATCAATTTCAGTCAAGTTTCAGAAAATGACATTCATATTTAGTTATAAAAATTGCA
Organism: Protopterus annectens; assembly: GCF_019279795.1. NCBI lineage: Eukaryota > Metazoa > Chordata > Ceratodontiformes > Protopteridae > Protopterus > Protopterus annectens. The sequence continues at coordinate 288,173,324 of NC_056742.1, forward strand.
AGTTTGTTTACCAGATAAAGAAAACATATTTTATAACTGTTATATTCGTTCTAGTAATTACAAAAGTAAATTCCAGTTTCAGTAATTTCAGACACAATTGTTACAAAATAAATAATTAGAAAAGGAAATCCTATTTCAGTAATTTCAGAGACAATTGTTATAGAATAAATCCTACATAAATACTGTTAATAGAATAGACCTTGCATAGGCCTGAAAATGTAAGTTTAGGTTTGTGTCTTCATTTTATATTTCAAATTTTAAAGTAACTACAGAAATAGATACCTATGTTCAGGTATCTCTGGAAGAATTGTAAGATCAAGTTTCACTTAATTGCAGTTTGTTAGATAAAAATACAGTATTTTCTTTGCATAAGTATAGAAATGTAGCCATATTAAAGCAGGCCTTCACTTTCAATTTTTACATGACTCATAATCTGAGGTTCTCTGGTAATTCTTACTCTGTGGTGTTTTGTGTGACCTCCTGACAAGAGGTCAGCTATTGATCTGATGAAAGTTCTTCCAGGGAATATGGCTCTGTATCCAAAGTTCAGCAACCACAACAAATCATTTTATTTTTTTTTTCCAGCGAGTAAACAAAAACACCCATACCCAAGAATGTTAACACTTTAACTGGTCCTTCTATTTACTCTGTGCTAATGGATCACATAGTGAGTTGCAGAGCTGAATAAAGGACTGAAGTCCTGTTCTTGCTTCAGACTCACCACTACCAATGATTAAGCCATCATTGAGATGTTGAACACTAAGGTGAGATGTGTTCTTTTGTTTCCAACACCATAAAAGCACAGTGTTAAAGCATTCAAAAGCAACAGAACACCCTAGTGGCATGGCTGTGTTGAAAAAATATTCCCAGTTGAATTCCATTCCAAGCAAATTCCCAGCTTGTAGCCAGATGAGTAGCAGGTGAAAAGCGGATAGGATATCCACCCTTGAAATCCATGGGTCTGTACTTTCTTTTTTGATTGCTACTGTATCATCAAAGAATGAATAATGAACTATTGAATCTTTCTTGCTTAAGCCATCATTCACTGATCGACCTTCTGGTTAGGATAAATGGTGTATAAGCCTGTTTTCTCTTGGTTTCTTCTTTGGAATTAAGCATAGGGGGAAATAATAAATGGCTCAGATTTGGGGCGGGGGTTAAATAAGCCCTTTATTCACCCTATTTAGCATTCTTTGGCCAGGAGACATTGTAATATGGGTTGTTTGCCCTTAATTGATAATACATTTTTACTTTGTGTATAAAGGCATTTTGTTGTATATTTTATTGAAAAACCTTCATGTGAGCCTTCAATAAGGAAATTAGCTGTTGCTTGTTCTGAATAATCAATTAGGAGGTCTTGAGGACTTCAATATTAATAAAGTAAATGGTTCCACAATGCTTTATTTAAATATATGAAAGTAATGGGATCTGTTAAACCCAAAATAAATGTTTCTGCTCCAATCTGCTGATGGGTCCTGACTAATCTGCTATCTGTTTTGAATCTGATTGTGGTTTAGGATCTCTTTGTTATCTTTAAACCAGCATTATATTCCCAGGTGTCTCCAACCACAAACATTGCAGATGTCTGGCAACCTGCATGATGGCCAACCACAGTTCTCAGTACTGGAGTACCAGCAGCACTGTCTTTGCTCATTAAATATTCTTCTTGGGAGTCATGATTAATTTTGATGCTCTGTCATATGTCAATGTGTCTGGTTTCACATTTTAATTGCTTATCTTTCACTTTAAGATGTTTAAGTCATTGATCATTCCATAGCAAGACACCTCACACTGAAATACATGGGCTTCTCTTGCAGAGAAACAATATGTGAATGAAGGGGTACTCATATTAGGATATGTTTCTGTTAATACTGCCATGTAATGTACAAACTCAAAAACCTAATTTTTCCAGAACTTTTTTTTTTCAAACTTCTGGGTTGTCATCTACACAAGGTTGTGAAGGCTTCAACTAGATCTCTAGAACTTCTTAATTCAGTGTCTGTAGTTCTTTGGACTCCTTTTGCATCTACATGGTCAAATATATCTACATAATCTCCTTTCCATATCTTTTCCTTGATTGATTGGGATATGTATGCAGTGATGTCTGACCCATTTGTATTAAATTCTTGTTGATTGTCTTTGATATTAGTAATAGAACTAAATTGTTTTGATGGAGCTCCACTTGACATTTCATCAGAGGGAGCTACTGGAAATACACTAGTAACAGTGTTCCATCTTCATCCCTTAAAGATTGATTTGACAGGCTATTACTATTACTGCCCCTAATTTCTGTAACTCTAATCCTTCCTTCCTTTATTATGTACATCGATAAAACCATAGAAATATTTGTCTGTTTGTCCCACCTGAATATCTCCTTGTCTTACAGTAGCTCTTGATGTTTCCAAAGCTGATGCAGTATTCTTAAGGTTAGGATACTGGGCTGCACCTTCTTTTCTGATTTTCCTTTTGGACCTTTCAGGTGCAGACCCTCATCAAGGAAAATCTGGTATAGTTAGTAGAGTAGTGATTCTCTTTAAAATCAGCCGTGAAGCATCTGCTGATAGATCAGTCTTCTCTGATGCAAATTCTTCAAAAATCCCTTCAAACACTTTCTATAACTCTCATAAAAAAGCTTTTACATAAACTATAACCTTGTTCCTCCTCACCTGGAACCTTCCCCTGGAATACCTAAATCTATCTGCAGATGCAATAGCATATACAATCAGCATTCTTCATTAATACATCAATTACTGAATCCTGTGTCCATAACTTATGGAAAGTGGCATATATTAGCCCCTTACATAAAGGAGATAATTCCACTAACATTACAAATATCTGTCCCATAGCCATCCTGTCTCCCATCTCTAAAATCCTTGAAAGATGCATACATGAACAATTTCTCCACTACGTCTTACAAAATAAGCTAATTGCCAATATACAACATGGATTTCAGCTAGACCACAACACTTTCACTGCATTATTATCATTTACAGCCACTGTCAATAAAGCTCACAACTCTAATAAAGTTTCTAGATCCATCAAAAGCCTTTGACATGCTTTGTCACACTAAACTCCTCAGTCAGCTTGCCACCCTGGGTCTATCACCTCCATCTATTCAGTGGTTCTCTAGCTACCTTGCCAATGGCAAGGATCCAGCTCTTCATTCCTTGCTACTTCCACAGGAGTCCCACAAGGATCCACCCTTCACCCTCTGCTATTCAATATTTTTATCAATAGTCTACATTCATCTTCTTGAGAAGGTATCAAGATTCAATATGCAGGTGAATCTACCATCGACTGCTCTTCAAGCACCTTAACTCACATCCAAGAAATCACTCATCAAGCTGCCATCCCCATTGAAATTTGACTTACAAAAGCCCAATTTTTACTCAACCCAAAATAAAAAATTCCTCCTTTTTACCCCCAAAACACACATGCCTAACAAAGCATCTATCAAACTCTTTTCAGCAAATGACACTGAAATTGAATTAGTTCACCACACCAAATTACTAGGAGTCATGACAGATGATATTCTGAAATTTGATCTCCACATCCAAAGCAATATCAAGACAACCCATCAAAAATTAGGCATGCTACATAGAAACAAACATTTTCTGAGCACAGCCACAAAAATTACTCTAGCCAAAACCTACCTTCTGCCCTCTTACTCTATGGAGCCCCAGTTCTAACCAATTTATAATTATCCATAAAAAAAAAACTTGAAAGCTGCTACAACAAAATTGCCAAGCTTGCTAATAATTCATTCTCCTTCACCCATCAATGTAAAAGTCTGCATACCCTTAGCTAGCTGGAACTCCCCCACCACCTCTCTTACATTCTATGCATCTTATAACAATACATAAAATCATTCACAATCCATTAGCTTAGCCATCTCTTACCCCTTTAAAAAACATATATTTGCCTAAAAGAACCCTCAGAGCAGAAGGCAAACAAATTCTTACCATAAATAAACCAAGTAAATCCCCTGGATAAAATCTATATTCATATTCAATAGCAAAAACATTGGAACTTCCTACCTTTAACCACCAGAACTATTTTAAGCTACCCACCTTTAAATGCTCCCTAAAAGGATACTTAAAAAAAATCATGGACCATCTCTTGTACCAATCCTGAACTTGCTCACTATACTTCACTCATTCCCCTTTCACCCTAAGTCACGCCTCACAACCCTCTCCAACATCCTGCTCTATTCGTTTCTTTTGTTTTTCCTATAACGTTACCATATCCACCTTCTATCTGCAGACCTGTTCTCTACCTCTTTCCTCTCTTCTCACCTAAGATACCTGAAGACACCCTACCCTGCCCTCTTCTTTTAATCTCCTTTTCTCTCCATCCTTCATTCTGTAACCCTTATATGAATACCCTCTCTCATACTAAAACATCAGTCAGTTTCCCCTCTCTATCTCTAATCATGTAATCTCTAATATTTATTTTAAATATCTTATTAGAATTGTCCCAGGTTTCATTTATTGCTACTAATCTATGTAACAAGTAATATGATTAATGAGTTTTTCCTCACATATTTTCTCTATCTCATGTTAAGTTTTTCCATTGGACTCTAGTATGAAACATGCTTTACGTTTTTCTCATTACAACATTTTTTTCACTCCTATGTTTTGTAGTGTCACATGATACTTTGTTTCAAATATCTGTAATTGATTTTTGAAAGATTGTGATTGTGGAGCTTTTCTACCCATGCCTCTACTGAAAATGGGCACTTTTTGTCCCAGTTAGATTTTCCCAGTAAACAAATGTCAAATAAATGATAGAGCAAGAACTGAGGGCAGAGTATTTACTAACTGTAACTGCCATGACAAAAGCATGGATTGGTAGAACTGATGAGTTGCTGTTCCAGCAGTCCTCAGCAAACAAATGACAGTGAACCATGTATACTTGTATTAATGTATTATTATTTTAAAATTGTTGAGTTTAACAATTTCTGTGGAAATGAGATGACAAATAAGTAGGAGGCAAAAAACACAAGCATGTGGGAGGAAACACCTGCTTTCCTGACTGCATTTTCTTTAATTTATTTTCACCTCTCATAAACCATGGGTGACCACACAGCAGGAAATCACCAGTTTCATAATTTCATCTCCATTTATTATTATTATTATTATTATTATTATTATTATTATTATTATTATTACTTAACTAAAGATAGAAAAGCCCCAAAAGGAACCAAACTCACCCAATGGTTGCAGGACAGAATCATCATCTGCTTCACTGCAAAGCAAAGCCATTCCTAACAATGCCAGGCTAGCCACAGCTAGATCCCACCTGCTATCTGCCCTATTCTACTGTTCCCAAATCTTTACCAATCTGCGCAAATCTGACTTAAGCAACCTTGAAGCCTGTTATAACAAAATAGCTAGGTTTGCCACTAACCTACCTCACAACACAAGTCACTGTTAGGCCCTCCGACAACTCAACTGGATTGAACTACCTACCCTATTCTCACTCAACCAATTTACCACCACCCATACTATAATCCACATTCCCAACAACTGCCCTGCTCTCATTGACCTAATCAAACATAACACCAACTCCAGAGCACTCAGGTCATCTGACAAATTAAGATTAAAAGTAACCAAATCCCACAACTACTATGGTGACTCACTCTAATCCTACACAACAGCCAAAACCTGGAACTCTCTCCTCCAATGCATCCTGCTAAACCTAGACACCCACAAGTTTAAACTACTCTTAAAGGAACACCTTTCTAAACACTTGCTATGCTCTTGTACTCTTTCAGATTAATCTCTTCTCCTACTGTTTACTGCAATACAATGCATACACTCTAACCTTTACTTTCTCCACTCTGTTTTCTCTACATCTCATTCTGCAAAAAAAAATAAAATAAAAAAATACTTGTTAAACTTCATTCTACTTGTTTTATTGCATGCATTTTAAATACTTTGCTTTACTTAATTCTTTATTCGAACTATCGTCATTGTGTATGGTAATTGCTACAACCTCTGCAATTCTTAATCTGATTTTGCCATTTATTTATATGTTTTTTTATCTTTGTTCTGTTAACTACTTGCTTTGGAGTTTGTCTCCCTGGTTCTCTGCTGAAAATGGACTATCTGGCCTAGCTGAACCCTACCAAGTTAACAAATGTAAATAAAAAAATAAATAAAAACAATAAATAAATTGCAATGCCTCTGTCAGAGTAACTGTTAAGGGAAGTGAAGCTAACTTTAACTAATCACCTGGAGCTTAGTGAAGCCCAGGAATGAGTGAGACAAACTATATTGTCTGATAAACTGTCATTTTAAATGAATTAAGGTACAATTTAAAAAATGTCCCTAACATTCATTTTTTTTGTCCTTCCATTATTTTTTTTTTATTTGTCCAGAATTCGTGACCAAAGAAGTTGAGAGGTATGCAAATATATCATCAGAAATATTTATCATACAGCTGAAAACATAAAGTAGTTATCTTTGACTAAGCAATTTGTGAAGCTATACCAGAACTGTTAAAAGAGAAGGATAAGTAAATAGACTGACCCATTACTTATTTAGGCTAATTCCATGGTTGCATATCAGTGGAGTAAAAGGATAACTGCAACAGTGCAACTCAGTATTGTATAAATAGAAGGGCCACTTAAAATTACTAAAGTTATTATTTTTCAGAGTAACAGTAAATAAAGTAGGTATAGATGATTGCTGAAAGGTAGCATAACTGGACTGTTCCCTTGACTGGCCAGATCTGGTCCCATTCAACTAGACATGCTGCTTTCTTCAGGATTATTTCAGCACAGGATATATGTGAGATTGCTACTTGGGCATCCATTCACACATTTTACAAACATTAAATATTTGGATGCACAGTGTAGGGGACATGAAAAAAATTGCTGTAGTAGTTTTGTAGGCCATGTTGCAGACAATTCATTCATATAGAAGGGAGAGTAGTAACTCTGCTAGGAAGAATACCCTGCAGCAATAATTGTTAGGATGCTCATAGCAAAGTTGTGTGTGTGTGTGTGTGTGTGTGTGTGTGTGTGTGTGTGTGTGTGTGTGTGTGTGTGTGTGTGTGTTTGTGTGTTTTTTAGGGTTGTATTTAAATACCAAAAATGATAAGTTTTTAATGGAAATGTAAGATTTTGCAAAATGAACAATACCCGCAACCATAGCAAAGGACTGGATTTCATTTTATTTGCCACAACAAAAGATAACACTTGCAGAATTTGACTTTTTTCTGTTGTTTGATATAGTTAGTGTAGAGGATTAAAGCTGTGATCTGTGGTACAGGGTTTGATTCCCTCAGCCTTCATTTGCCTACTGTATGACCTTGAGCAAGTCACTTAGCAGACACTGTTCCTGGGTCATCCCTGCATAAGGGACTATGTGACCAGTGTGCCTACCTGGTTAACAAATGGGTATTATTATTATTATTATTATTATAATTATAGGCACATAAATTTACAATAGACTATTGACCACCATAGTCTTTACAAGCCTAGCTGTACAACCCAACCCAGTTTTGTTTCAGAGTTCATTGGACACCTGTATAGTGGGATATGTTAGTAATGAGGTAGCTATGAGTTATGAGGAGGGTATGTTATTCAGGGATTAATTTACATGCTGTTGACCTCTGTCCATCACAGATATGGGGGTCAGACTGGTGGTGAATTTGTAATATTCTATCCAATGATGAACTTTAAATAGGGTGTAAGGGATGAACTCTGTTTCACATAGATGGGGAGGTTATTCTATAGCACAGGGATCCTTTGAGGCACATATCAGGTCCTTCCTGCCTGTCTATTTATGTTGCAGACAAAGATCAGGTCCTGGATCTAGTGTTTCTCATGCTGTCTGTCATGCGAATGTGCAAGAGCTCCATCAGAGATGCATCTAACGACATCTTGTATGCTACTCATAGATAGCCTCTCAGTAACCTACAGCATACTGAGTAGAGGGATATGACCTTAAGGTAATCGGTGTAGGACAAGGTATTCCTATCCTGGATTCTCCTGGTGAAGAGCGTTTTAGGGCATGCCAACTGTTGCAAATGCCTAGTGTGTACATGCCAAAGGGGGTATTATGCCCAGTGATGAGTCTGATAAAGGCTGAATAGATTGATACTGTTACTTCCTTGGACCTGGACACTATATTCTTGTTTATGAGTTGGTTAACATAGAATCATTTTTTATTACCTTGGCTGTGTGTTGGTTGACTGCAGAATACAGTCTACATATTTTCCCAGATCACTATCTCGTCAACTGCAAGGGGTGTTTTATTGATGAAGTAATTAGCTTGGGTGGATGATTTCCCAAAGGGCACTATAATGCATTTCTTAGTATTGTGTTTTAATCCTTGGCGTTCACATCAGTCATTTGCTTGTGTTAGTCCCTTTTGTAGGATATTAGTGTCATGGGTGGAATCTATGATGGCTCCAAATTTACAGTCATCTGCGAAGCAGGTGCGCCAGAGACCTTTAACAGCAGCATTGACTTCCAAGAGGTAGATGCCAAAAAGGAGTGGACCATTTTTGAAAAGGACAAGGGTACTCCATGAATGACAAGTCTCTTGGTGGAGGTAGTCTCATCAATCGTGACGTCTTGAATCCTATCTGTGAGCCAGCTGGTGATCCATTGAGCTATATAGGGATTCATGCCTAGATCTGAGAGTTTGTCAGCAAAACCTGAATAATGTATCAAAATCCTCAGCCAGGTCAAGGTAGGTGGTAAGCAACATTTTTCCCTCATGCATAGCCATGGTGACCCTCTCAAAGAAGTCTACCTGGTTATGTAGGCAAAACCAATGTCTGTAGGTTGCCAGTGTCCTTAATGATTATTTCATTGACAATTCATTACATAGGATAATAGGATTATAGGAAGTTATTAGGCTAATGGCCCTAGGGCCCTTACAAGTCTAGCCAAGTTCTTACCCTTATTTCCACAGTCAGCACCTATAGCTCCTTTCCAAGAGGCACATAGGTGAAACCCCTGGCGTGAATTTAAGGTCACCCATTCAAACATCCAGACTGCGTTTGAAGAAGGCAAATGAGGTGATCTGTTTGACATGAACTGGGAGTCTGTTCCAAAGGTATGGTAACTGCTGGCAGACAATTCTGTCCCTCCAGCAGATTTTATTAATGTCACATACCAGGATAAAGTCTTTAGAGCATGTAACCCATGTACCATTTGACTTATGGATATGCAGTATTTCCAATACAGCAGGGTCAGAGATTGTCTTGTATCAAGGCAGAGATCACCTCTGAGTAGTCTGTATGAAACAGAATAAAGTGACAGTGATTTCAGACGATCACCATAGGACAGATGCTGAAAACCTTGAATTTTCCTAGTGAGGAACCTTTGTGGTTTCAGGTGTGTGGAAAGGTATATAGCAAAAATGGGCATTGTACTTAATTATTGGCCTGATGAGGAAAGAGTACAGGGAGGTTATAGCTTCTTTTTTTCTGGAGACAATGTCTTTACTTATGAGATGAGCAATATAGAATGCCCTTCTTACTACTGTGGAGACGTGGTCAAAAGTGAAGTCGCTGTTAACCTATGTGCCCAGGTCTCTCACCACTTGAGTGCACACTTAAGGTGTTGCTGTTGATGAGGTAGTTAGCATGAAGATCACTTTTACTGAAAGGAATGCTTATACATTTTTTGCATTGAGTTTAAGGCCATGAATGTCACACTAATCATTTGTTTCTGTAAGACCCTCTTGTAGGATGTTGATATCATCTGGGGATTTTATGACCGCTCTCAGTTTGCAGTCATCAGCAAGCTTTGTCAGCCACAGACCTCTTTAGTTCTTGCTTGTACTTCAGAGAAATAGATTCCAAAAAGTAGAGGTCCCAGAACTGATCCCTGTGGAACACTGCTGGTTACAGGTCTGCTGTTGGAGGTGAATTCCCCTATTTTCACTATATGAGTTTGATCAGTGAGCCAGTCAATGACCCATCTAATGATATAAGGGTTGATACTTAGTTGGGTGAGTTTGTCAATGATGCCTGAGTGGGTGATAGTGTCAAATGCCTTAGTTAAGTTCAAGTAGGCTGTATGCACAGATTTCCCCTCATCCAGGGCCTTGGTGACTATCTCAAAGAAGTCCACCAGGTTTAACAGGCATGATCTCCCTTTGACAAATCCAAACTTATTAGGGTCAAGTGTTTGGAGATTACCTGTATCTTGGTTGATAAGGTCCATGATGATTTGCTCCATGGCCTTGCAGATAAGACGAGTCAGGTTAATAGGCCTATAGTTCCCATGGTCAGTGGAAGCAACACCTTTGTGCAAAGGAATAACAGTTTTCATTCAGCTGGTATGAAGCTAGTGCTTAGACTCTGAAGTGAGTACCTAATGGTGTTGCTAATTCATGTATTAGCCCATCTAGTACACAGCCTGGGATGTTATCACACCCCATAGATGATGTGTTTTGGCCTTAGAAAGGCCATTTATGACTTGCTGTTTAGAGATACAAGGTAGGGAACAGGTGGTAGGGATGTCAAGGGGTACATGTGGTGGGGAAAGGGGAGTGAAGGTTTGACAGAACTTGTTGGCCAGCAGGTTAGCTATGTCCACAGGCTCAGTATATGTGGTATCATTAACTATCAGTTCAGCACAAGTCTGAGCCTTTCCTTTTAGGTTACAGATTTAACCATAGAATGCCTTGTGGTTGTCCTTTGTTGAGGAAGCTAATTTGGACTCATAGTTTTCTTTGGAGGACTTCAGAAGAAGTCTTATTAGCTTGTTTAACCTGAGGAAAGAGGGTTTCCAGTTTAGGAGGGTTTGCTCCCTCTTACACTTAGACAGCAATTTCTTCCTCTTATTGTAAAGCCTGTTAATGACAGTTGTCTACCAGGCAGGTTTGCTGTTCCTTGAGGAACTTGTTTTGGTCCTATCAGGTATGGCCGAGGTAATGCATATATACATGTGTTTATATAAAAGTCTTGGTGTAGAGCTCAGCATAGTTGCCAGTTCCATCTGAGGGAGCAGGTGCAATGAAGTTATTTATATTATCCTGTAAGAGGTTATAATCTGCTTTGGAGAAGTTTTTTAGTTTAGCTGTTGTGGGGTGGTGGGGATCAGGTGTGATAGTTACTTCAAATGAGACTGATTTGTGGCTAGATTTCACCAGGGAGGACCTCACAGTTGGTGTGCTGCAGTGGTCCCCCATACTGGTAAGCACCACATCCAGGATATTGGCACCCCTTGTGGAGGTGTCAACCAGCTGTTCCAGGGCACTGGAGTTAATGAAGTCAAAGAACCTTTGGGCAAGTGAGTTTGAGCACAAATAATTTACCCAGTCAATGGATTGGTAGTTAAAGTCACCCAAAACCATGGTGTTCAGATGTATCTTGATAGACTCAAGTAGATCCAAACAGGCAAAGTGGGTGTCCTGATTCATGGAGGGGGGTCTTGTAGCTGGCAATTACTTGAATAAGTGCCCTACCAACAGTTAGTTGCACCTGAAGTGTCTCCAGGTAATCATACTGTTTAACCAATCTAGAGGTGTATTTATCTTTAATGAATATTGATACATCACCTTCTTTAGTTTTCATACCTTCAGTTTGATGTCTGAATGTGTGGAAGGAGGTGTAATCCAGTATGGCTGGGGTGCTCTCCACAGCCTTGAACCAGGTCTCTGTAACTGCACAAATGTCTGTGTCTTCTGAGGTGAGGACAGCTTCCAGTGAGTGCAGTTTCATGTTGAGACTCCTAGGATTTAGCAGCATAACCTTGAGGTTTTTTCAGATGGAGTTTTTATGTTGGAAATTTTGTCTTTGAGACCCTGCCTAAAAAGGCACTATGGGGGTGGCAAGAGCCAGGCTTTGCATATTAGATTTGTGATACTGATGGATCTGTATTTCTTGGGGTCAGTTGATGGTCCACCCTTATGAAGATGGCTGACCATTGTGGCCCTCCATTCACCTGGCATGTAACCTGTACTGGGCTGTAATTGAGTTGAAGAGTACCTGAAATGGTCCTGCTAGGTCACATTTTGGACTATTTAGGCAACTGGAGAAATTTTCATGCCCATTGAAGCTGTGTTTTAAGCCTTAGCATGTGCCTCCATGCCCAGCTCCCTATTGATAGTTGGGGGGAATGCTGGAAGGGATTTCACAGGTGGTAGTTGTGGGGAGTGGAGGTGAAGTTATAACTAAGTTTACTAGCCAGTAGTTTTGTTAAGACAGACTGGTCAGTAAAGGTTGTGCCATTTACCACCAGTTCTGCACACTGCTGGGTGTTATCTTTAAGGTTCCTGACATAGCTGAAAAAAAGACCTTGTGGTAGACCTTAGCCTGGGAGGCTACCCTGACCTGATTAAAATCTGCCTATGATTAATTTACCCAATGGTCTATCCTTCATTGTATGCCCTTCCAGCACTTATGTACTTATCTGTCTGTCTGTGTATCTCCCTTTCTGTCTGCCTACATATGTAAATTAGACAGTATAGCGTTACTCATTGTTTAAAGCATAACAAGTTCTGGAAGGCATCGTGCGTGAATGTTAGTGTACCATCTTTAAGGTTTTGGAACTTTTGTTATATAACATATTGGCTTTTTTAAAACCTATATGTAGTTCATCACAGTGATCTGGACCACATAGCAACAATTTTCTTTTGTTTCCTGTGGTATGCAAAAATGGACTATATAAAGCAGTGTTGATTAGCTGTTGGCTGATTGATAATTGTTTGCTGGAATCTGAATTATATGAAGTGATATGCAGATCAGTGACAGAAAATCAATCTGTGATTTGTTTGCTACCTTGTGAGTGATGGTAAGTGTGGTAAAGGATCTGAAAAATTACACTGTCTATATAAGGAGAGCAGTAAAGACAGAAAACCACTTGCTCTCATGTTCTAAATAAGTGCAGAAAAAACTACAAGCAGCAAGATGCCTGGGGTATACATTGTTATCAAAAAGAAAAGGAAAAACAAACAGAATAATCCATAAATCATTAAACAGAAAGAATGATGCTAATTAATTAATAAAACTCAGCATGTAGTATTCAAGGGCTGTTGCTATACATTCTAAAATCTGAAGAATTTAGATAGTGGACTCATTTTTAACAAAATCTTAG
>NC_056742.1:288191389-288316389 GCF_019279795.1 Protopterus annectens
TAAAAATTTACCTAAACAGCAGAGGCCTCCAAAGCAGACACCCAAACAACTGCTACCTCAAGACACCCCACAAGCAACACATAAACCACAAAAGCAGTGTGCAAAGCAGTCACAGCCCTTAAGGCCAAATACAACACCAAACGTACTTGTCATAGGTGACTCCATAGTCAGACACACTGACGTCCCACTCATCAGGCTGAACAAGGAGAGGGTCACAGTAAGCTGCCTATCGGGCGCTAGAATCCGCCACATAACACAAGCACTCGGGTCACTCCACGGCAAGTACAAATATGACACAGTCATTGTCCATGCTGGTGTGAATGACCTGAGACGACCTCCCTGGACTACATGAAAAGAGACATAGAGGAGCTCTCTGATTATGTAGCCCAGGCAGGTATGACCCTGACCCTGAGCAGTATCCTTCCTTCACCAAGAATGATGCCACAATATAGAGACAAGATGATCAGCTTTAACAATTGGCTTAATGTCTGGTGTCATTCAAAGGGGATCTAGTGTCTGTCTGCCTGGGATGACATGCTTGACAAGCCACGCTGCTTAAGGGATGGCTTGCACCTGTCACCCTGAGATTCCGGATATTGGCTAAGGCTCTTGCCACCCCATAGTGCCTTTTTAGGCAAGGCTCAAATTCTAAACCTACCACCCTAGAAAACAAAATGGGAAGAAACTGAGGGTAATGCTGCTCAATGCCAGAAGTCTAAATCTCAAAATGCATGCACTCAAGGCCCTTCTCAGTATGGAGAACATCGATGTCTGTGCTGTAACTGAAACCTGGTTCAAGGCTCCTGAGAGCACCCCAGCACTATTAGGTTTTACCTCATATCATGCGTTCTGGCCCCAAAACCCGACCACACCACAAAAGGAGGGGGTGTATCCATATTCATAAAGGATACCCACACCTCCAGGTTGGTGGCAATGCATGAAGCTTCAGAAACCATCCAGGTGCAACTAACCATAGGCAAAACTGCTCTACAAATTGTAGCATGCTACAGGCCACCCTCTCAAACTCAGGAACCCCACACAGCCTTCCTGAAGACACTGGAGGGTATAAATGTATCTCCAAACACCATCATATTGGGTGACTTCAACTACCCGAATATAGACTGGGAACATTACTCAAGCCCTAACTTTCTAGCCCAATGGTTCCTGGAGTTCATAAATTCAAATGCCATGGAACAGCTAGTCACTGTTCCCACGAGAGGAGAAAATATACTAGATCTCATTATCACAAACATGGGGACAAAATGCTCCTCACTGGAAGTATATCCCTCATTGGTGAGATCTGATCATAAACTAATCTCACTGGAAATCCACATCCCGCCCCCACCCCAAACAAAAAAGACCACAGTGAAGAACTTCTCTAAAGCAAACTTACTACTCAAGACGGGTGTGGTACCCTTCAAGGCCCCTGAGCCAGTGGAAACCACAACCCAAGCTGGAAGCCCTTACAAATGCCTTCTATGAACACCTCCAGGACTGCATGGATCAGGCAATCCCAAATAAAACCAAGACTCTTTCCACAAAGGGCAAACGTCCAGTCTGGTGGACCCCAGCCATTAACAAACTTTACAATAAGAGGAGAAAGCTATTACATGATAGAACAAAATCCATAAAAGGGAAGTCACCCCTGATCATTATTAGTAAAAAAATACGAGCACTCATAAAATCAACTAAGGCCAATTGTGAGAGAAAAATTGCCATGGATTCAAAGGGCAATCATAAGGCCTTTTTCAGCTATGTTAGGAACCTGGGTGGAAATTCCCAGATATGCTCAGAATTAGTCCAAAATGATACAAAAATCACTGAACCCACAGACATTGCCAACATACTGGCAGACAGGTTCAGTGCAAACTTCACCCCCCTCTCCCCCCAAAGGAGAGATAACTATCCCAGCGGAATGTAGCCTCCCAGACATCTCAAATGCGCAGGTGAAAGCTGCTCTCTCTAAAGCTAAAAACACAGCATCAATGGGACCGGATGGTGTCCCCGGCTGTGTGCTACATGAGCTAAATGAGGAATTAAACCCGCACATAAGGCAGCTGTTTAATCTCAGCCTTACCACAGGATTCATGCCCAAGGAGTGGCGTATGGCAACTGTGGTCCCACTCCACAAAGGCGGTGCCTCTACGGACCCTGGTAATTATTATGCCATAAGCTTAACAAGTCTAGTCTGCAAAGCTATGGAGAGGATCATAATGGAGCTCATAAACAAAGATATAGGGGACTTGCAGACATTGGACCCGACCCAGTTTGGCGGCAGATCATGCCTTTTGAACTTGGTCGACTTCTTCAAACAGTCACCAAGGCCATTGATGAGGAAAGGCAATCCATACAGCCTACCTTGACCTTGCAAAGCACAATACCCCACTCGGTATTGTAGAAAAACTTACCAGCTTAAATGTAAACCCATATGTCACAAGATGGGTTGCAAACTGGCTTAAGGACAGGACCCACAGGGTTAGAGTTGCTGGTGCTATGTCAGACTCCAAGCCGGTCACAAGTGGTGTCCCACAGGGCTCAGTCCTTGGCCCCCTATTGTTCGGCATCTACTTCTCAGAAGTACAGGCCAACATGGGAGGACTTTGGCTGACAAAGTTTGCAGACGACTGCAAACTGGGCACCATAGTGGAAAGTGCATCGGACACGGATATCCTTCAGAAGGGACTCACAGAAACAGATAGCTGGTGCCAGAGCCATGGCCTGAAGTTAAACGCCAAAAATGTATAGTCATACCCTTCGGGAAAAACAAGGTAACCCCAAGCTACCATATAGGTGGCAATCCACTAAGCACAGAAGAGGTTATCAGGGACCTGGGGACCCAGGTTGACAGTGGCCTTTCTTTTGACACTCACATTGCTAAAGTGGTTAGAAAGACCTTCTACATTGCCCACCTGATCATGAAGGGATTCACATCCAGATCTAGTGAGGTCATTGTTCCCTGTACTCTTCACTTATCAGACCAATGATCGAGTACAATGCCCCATTCGGGATGTATCTCACCCGACATCTGCAGCAATTGGAGAGACCCCAAAAGTTCCTCACCAAAAGGATAAAGGGACTCCAAAATCTGTCATATGCTGCCAGATTGAAGAAACTCCAGCTCTATTCAGTCGCATACCGTCTGCTCAGAGGTGACATGTGCCTGACATACAAGGCCATTTCCAACCCGGAATTAATGGACATGCTCCACCTCAAAAAATCCAAATCCACCAAAACCACTAGAGCAAGCAACTTAAACCTTAGCACGGATATAAATAGGATGTGCTGGAGGGATAGAGTTATCACTCAGAGACTCCCTATGCTGTGGAATAAAATCCCAGTCCATGTGAGGCAGAGCACCTCGCTGGCTCTGTTCAAGAGAAATCTTGACCTGTGGATGGGAGATCGTAGGTTTACCCCGGGAATCATCTCTGTGTCACTGCTGGACAGAGGCACAACAAACTAATGGGCACAGTATTTTTTCATATAAGGGGTGGAGTAAGCCACAAAAATTTGGGCTAGGCTTATAAATGCCTTAGGGCAGATAGCCTAGTATAAACCTATGAACCTATGAACCTATAAAGCTGCAAATAGTAATTAGAAAATAAAAGACAACATAACCATTGTAAATCCACATTCATTGTAAAAAGCTGCTTATGTTTTTTCCAGTGGAAATGCAGTAAGGATGAAAAATGACATAAAGCACAAGAAAAAAACTAATTATTTGTTCAGAAAAGATGCAACAGAAAATTGTTAATAACTTGTAAAACAGAACAAAAATGTAGCCAGCATGATTATGTTACTGTAAAAAATAAAAGAGAATGCAAAGAAACTGCTAGAAAACTAAATACAACCAAACTATAAAAGTAAATAGCCACATACTTCCACTGGCAGGCCTTTGTGCTTCTTATCATGAAGCTGAAACTTTCCAGAAAATATAATGTTTGTAATTTCAGTTTTGACAAGGAAAAAAGCAGGAACCTTGACCTGATGTGGGGGATTACTGAAGAAGGCAGTTCTACTGTCATATCTCCCAGTGTTGGCTCATTCTAAAACACCTCTCAGAAATTCAGATACAATTATTGTATTTCAAGAGAATCCAGCCCAGTAGCCACTTTCATTTCAGACTGGTACTTGAAAGTATGTGCCCAAAAACTGTCTTCTATGTTCTGTTTACCTTGCCTGTATTTTCTGCACTTTTTATGTACTGATAGAAAAAGTTATAGCAATTCATTAGCTAGAATTGGTGTCAGAACTAGCCCTCTAACTGGAGAGTGTTTTAAATACCACCTGTTTTAAACATTTTATTGTATACTTCTTTGTGCAGACACATATATATATATATATATATATATATGCAATTAATTCTCAGTTTGTATTGCATACTTTTATTTACTTAATCTCAAAAGTTTGTGACTATTTGCTTAATAAATTTACATGGGGTAAATACATAGAAAGAGTAATTTTTAGTTGTTGGCTTACAACTAAAAAAAACAAGTCACTTCCCTAAATACCATAAAATAACATTTTACAGTTCACTCATTTTTCACAGTTATACATTAATTGCATCCTTGGTATATCAGACTAGCCTGGCTGTGACACCGAATTACTAGCAGTAGAAAAGGAGTTTGTGACATTGAAACGTATTAACCTCATCTGGAAGTTATTTTGTTTGTGAACACAATAAATGTCACCAAAATACAGTTACTGTTGATAATCTAGCAATACAAGGTATTGGACTTGAAACCTTGAGAAGCTAGTGTCTTTAATTCTGCTCTGCAGGTGTTTAGTCAAACCGATATTAGGTTGTGGATGGTATTGATCATATCCAAAGGCAGTTATATTCATTTAAAATATGCTCTAAAGGCCAAACATGTCACATGTTCTATATATTTTATTTGTTAAACTCTGTACCACTGCATCACAGGAAATAGCTTGTTAACAGCTCCTTAATCCTTTATGCCAACTCAGTTTCAGTTGAGATTACTATGTGGATGATAGTATTAAGGCCCCCTTCCCTGACATACTAAGTAATAAATATGTTATAGGCTGAAAGCTTGTGCTCTCAACATATTAATTGGTAGCATTGAGTGGGATTGTTACCCAATACCATGACTTTCCTTATAAAAGTATGAGTAGCAGCCATGCTGAAAATGCAGTTCAGTGTCAACCAAAGAAATAAAAAGTACACATAAATTTTGCCCTCACTTACTGATGAAAATATATAAACCAAATTAATTAACAGAAAATAATGTGACTGACCTTAAGTAACAACAAAATAACATGTTCTAAACTGACCACACTAAACATGCACAGATCCCTAATTTAGATAAACTGAAAAATGAACTTCAAAATAAATGTGGTTGTGAATGAACTCAGGCTAAGTCCTGCAAAATGTAAATCTGTAGCATATGCAGTATGTAAACAATCTGTTCCACAGGCCCTCACAAAACCTTAAATTAAGACTCAATAACAGCAGACAAATAGCCAAATTACTACTTTTAGTGCCTTTATTTCTTTAACGATCCATATAAAGTTTGGTGCCACATGCTAATAGTGTTTGCCAAAAAAGGAAAACAGATCATACAAACTGAAGGGATTTCACTCTACTGTAAAGGAGCACATGCTTGGATGCCCATTGTAACATTCAGTAAATAAAGTGAGGACTGCTTGCTTTAAAATGGAAAACACAACAAATAAGTGAAATGTCATAAAGCTAGATATTAACAGTATAACACAAATTACTACAAAACCTACAATGTATAACAGCAAAATGTTGTGCTTGGGTTGTAAGCAGTGCAAACAACCAAACCACTCCAGCCATGGGAAAACATGTCTTATCCACACCAAAATATCATTTACTGGAGAATAATAAATAAATTCTGGTTGAAGTATTTTGACTTTTATGTATCTTACAGTATAAGTAGGCTGTGCTTTTAACATTTGTTTCAGCTGTAAGAATAAGAGTGACTGTTGACAACTGCAGTCAAATCTGAAGCATTCCTGTATGGTACATAATGTCATAAGATGATTTGGTTACTGATTTTGCACATATCTGGCTGCAGCCATGTTTGACAAAACCCTTACAGAATCAACAAGAAAACAGACTAAAGGTTTGAAACAATCCCATATTCCATACGTGTATATGTTGTAGGACTTTCTGTGGTTTTCAAACATGTTTGACAACGCTGAGTACCTGATCTTACATCATGACAACTTCTACAAATAAAGCTGAATGGACATTCATTTTACTTTACTGTATAAAATCCTACGAATTGAACATGAAATGCAGTCTTCATGGAGTTAATCTACTTGTGATGCAATCAGTGTGCCCTTTTTATACTGCTGAGCTCCTAACAAGTCTGCTTGCATGTGAGTAGCTAAAAAAGCAAGAAGCTCAGAAAGATTTTTAATGCTGCTAAATGTATTATTTGTTTTCATTTTGCTCTTCCTTTCTACTTGTCATGCAGAATTAGTTGCCATGCCTAATAGTGTATTTTTCATCTTTTATTTCATGGACCCACCTAAACACATGCACTTATCTTTAGCTACATTGCACCTTTAGCTCTATATCATTATTCCACTTTGTTAGGTCTCCTAACTTTATTTATTGAGTGATAAAATAATACAGCACTACTAAATGTTGTAGGAATATGTACACAATATAAAAAAGGCAAAATAGAGAGATCTGTTGCTGTATATTTGAATGGGTTTCATGAGGTAATGTTACTTTATTAAAGGTCAAAGGTCTTGAAAAATATATAGTAAGTTTGGGGAAGATAATATTTTAAAAAGTAAACTTTTATATAAAAAAGCTATTTATATTTCAAAATATGGCACATTACATTCTGGGGGGGGTACATAGGGAATGCAATTGAAATATCTTATCTGATTATGTTAAATAGATGATTTTAATAATTGGATTATTATTTAATTGTTTATTGATTGTATAAACCAGTGTTTTTTATACAGAGGTTTTTAATGAACTCCCATGAAGAGCTGGAATGTTAGTTGTGTATTGCTACTAAATATTTCCCCTACTCTCTGTTCATGCAGACACTTTAGTACAAATTCAATAGTTGTTCACTAGATCTGTGTTAATAAATTTTGAAATTATAGTTTTCTGAGTTAAAGAATAAGTAGAAAGCCTTCTGTGACAGAAGGTCCCAGGAAACCCATACTGTACCTCCCTAGTCTAGACATGGACAATATTAAACTGCTGGCATCAAAACTCACTTGGCCTTAATAATAATAATGCCTTTCTCTTCACACTAGTATGATATTTGATGAACTGGAAAAAAACATTAAGTCATTGTAGCTAAAGTAAAATGATATCCTGAAGAAAGTGAAAGAATAAACCTCACAAACAAAAAAATGAAGCAGTAGTAGAAAGGACAGGAAGTGACAACACAAAATAAAAACATTTCCCATAGCAACAGAGAAAGTGAAAGAATAAACATCACAAACAAAAAAATGAAGCAGTAGTAGAAAGGACAGGAAGTGACAACACAAAATAAAAACATTTCCCATAGCAACAGAGAAAGTGAAAGAATAAACCTCACAAACAAAAAAAATGAAGCAGTAGTAGAAAGGACAGGAAGTGACAACACAAAATAAAAACATTTCCCATAGCAACAGAAAATGACCACTTTTAGCCTAAAGGTCAAGCAACACAGACACATGTATGCACATGCGCATACACCAGAATGATTACTCATGAATATTTCTGAGACTAAATTATCTGGAAACAGTGTATATGTTTGTGGACTCATTTACATGCCAGAACTCAGTTAAAATGCTGTGTAGTGTTATTACCTGTATATAAATTGGACATGTGGAACAGCATACAATAGTTTGACACAAAAAAAGTCCCTTAAATGACCACCATATAAAGTGCATATCAAAATTCTCCATAGTTAAACAAATTATAAGCCTGCTTAGCAATCAGGCAGAGACTATTTTTTATTAAAATACACTCCAAAACATATAATTATCACACCTAAACTAATGCATTTAAAAGTCAAACTACAAAAAAAAAAAAAAAGTGCCCAGTTTGTAAGTGCAGAAAGGAATGTGAAGGTTCTCATAGTACAGATATTACCATAAGTCCAGTCGAGTTAACCAAATGTCCATATTTGTTAGTTCTGCAAAGATAACACTTGTGGAAAATAGAATCACTTTTTTACAAATGAAAGCATTTTATACCTCCCATGAAAAGAAATAGCGTGATTATTATTACTATTTCAATGCAACAGATGAACAAGCATAGCAATTCAGACATGAGGATTTATTTGTAATTCCCTGGGACCTTCTAGGCTTTGGTATATGTCTGTCAAGTAACTATTTCATGATGGTTATTAAAATCCCAAATTAATTTTACTGATGATTTACTTATTGCAAAGTGACAAAACCAAAGCCTAAGTCATGGTTGTTTTTCTCCTTGACCAATCCCAACATAAGGGGTTTTTATTAACTGGTCAGTGGCTGGTTTAAGAATATTTCTTGTTAGTTGTAGTGATCATGGTTTCCATAAGTTCTTTAATGTGGATGGGCTCCAGGCTCTGAAATGAGTAAAGCGCCATGTTTATGTTGCTGATGTTGTTGCTTGTTTTTCACCTCTGTAAAAGGAAAGCTCCATGGACTTTATCATTATATGAGAACATCGTTTCATACTGTCTTTCTCTCTGATTTGTACTCTGTCTCCTTCATTTATTGTTCCTCTAGGTGTAGTCATACATGATACCTTATTCATAAAAAGGTGTTTGAATAGAAGGCCAGGTGGCATTACTCCAGCAGACTGGTGTATGTGAGTTCTCCTTGTCATTCGCAGCATGCTCTTGCAATGTTTTAATGCATGCCTTTTATCTTGGCAATTCTTATTGTTTTGCTAGCATTCTACATCAAACATTCCAGTAGGTCACAGGTGTGCACCCATAGAGTAGCCACCTATCAAGATGCAGTATCCCTTTGCCAGAGAATTCTCTCTCTCTCTCTCACTCTCTTTTTTTTTTTTTTGGTAAACTAATCAGTTAGATAATGCATGGATTGTTTTGTTGTTCATTTAATTGAACCTGAAAGCAAAAAAGAAGGACAACTAGTATCCCTACATATTAGGATGTGGAAAGCACTGATTTAGCAATGCTGAAGTTTTAAATGAAGCTTGTCAATATTATTTAATGGTTCATAGAAAACACAACATACATCAGAGCACAACTCATAGAATGTGTATAAGAACAGGTTTACTTTTTTTGAGTATTTGTCTGGTACACAAAACAGATTTTAGGTATTCTCCTCCTCACTTCATTTATAGCAGGAAACTTTATTCTCTTGTTAGCGTTGACCTGGCTTTTGCTGTCTTCATTCTACTTTGGGTAAAGTCTCAGTACATCTATTAAGGATTCCTCTTGTTATTATTCATTTTAAATTTTGTAGTAAGGATGGTGCAGTGGTGCAGCGGTAGCATTGTTGCCTCACAGCAAGAGGTTCTCTAGTTCAATTCTCAGCTGGCGTGCCTTTTGTGCAGACTCTGCATGTCCTCCCTGCGTTCATGTGGGTTTCCTCCTGGTGCTCTGGTTTCCTTCCACATAACAAAGACATGCATCTGGAGCATTTCTCCCCAGGCCTCCGCTGAAAATTGGTGTCATTCCAAGTCAGACTTTCCTGGTAAACAAATGTTAAATAAAATATTTGCCTTTCAGCCACTTTTATTTCGCATTATGCTCTCTTTTATAGCTCTGCATCTTCTGTTTTTAAATTCTAGTACATATCACTGTCACACCATTCTTCCACTTTTTACAGAACATCATCTCTTTATTTTGCCGTGTGACTGCCTCTTACTGGTAGTTCTGCAAGATCACTATTACTCATTAATTATAATGCAATTACCATCAGCCACTCTAACTTGCATTTACCTTTTTCTATCAAAGGGTTTGGGAGAGTGGCCTAATGGATAAGGTATTTGCCTTACAACCACAAGGTACAGGATTTGAGTCTCACAAGGGATAATTGGCTAGGCTTAAAATGGCTCACAAGGGCAGTTAGCCTAGTACTAATCTATAAACCTATGAACCTAAATACAGAATGCCTGGTTAAATGATCAGTAATAATTTTCTCTGCCTTTCTATATGCAATCAATAAAATAGTTGCAGGCCTAGTCAATGGTTACCACTTCTTTTTCTGGCTGGCTTTATCTCACTTTTTAGCATTAGAGATAAAACAGATTGCACTTGATAGTACTATCTGATGTCATTATTTTGTATACCTCTCAGACTCTCTAATGTCATTATTTTGTATACCTCTCAGACTCTCTGATGTCATTATTTTGTATACCTCTCAGACTCTCTAATGTCATTATTTTGTATACCTCTCAGACTCTCTGATGTCATTATTTTGTATACCTCTCAGACTCTCTGATGTCATTATTTTGTTTTTGTTTACCTCTCAGATATCCCTGATTTTAGGGATGCTCCTAATTTTGCTCTGTCCTTCAAAAACTGCATTTCCTTTTCAGAAAAAAGTTGGTGGACTGCGGTTAGTAAATACTTTTAATCATTACCCTTGCAGAGTGGTTTTATGTTAATTAAAATCCTCTTCAACTGACCCAAGTCCTATACAGCGTTCACTTGCAGCCATTAGTGACAGACTGCATTTGTTTCAAAGTATGGCAGTCAGTATGTTTGGGCTTCTCTCTTTCCTTCAGCATTTCTGAGGTTTCTTGTTATTGTGTAACCCAAAATAAATGAAAATTATGCTTTAACATCCTGTGTGGCCCAGTTATCACACTAAATTATTTTTTATGACTAGCAATGCCCAGAAAACATCTAGCCCATGATGCTTTGTCTGGAAATGTTACATAGTTTGTGTCTTACTCCTTCTTGGGGGGTTAGGAGACATGCAATTTTTAAAATGCTAGTCTTATTTAGTGTAGTTTATCCTGGGATTTGTTTTTTTTTTTACTTTTGTCTGACATCATTCTTTGAGTATTATCATGTTTTCCTTCATTTTATCCATAAATTATAATGTATCCACAACAGCTTCTTCCATAGCTGATCTGCTGTGTTACCTGCTACTACATATATTGAAAGGTTTGGGCAGCACAGACATGTCACATTATTAGTCCTTTATATCTCATTAAGCCTATCTGGGCAGAGAAAGGTATGATGATCTTATTGCTTGGTGTAGTGGTCATGTTAATGATGCTTACCTTAGTTATGATGTCATTCACTACAGGCCCCAGGTGTCTTTTTCTTTTCATAACTCTAGTTGCAGCTGTCAGATCCACTTACTTTATCACTTCTCTGGCACATTTAGGATTAGCTTATGTTACTTTAGTTGAAGTCTGACGATATACATTTTCTAAATGTTCAATATTTAATGTATTAGTATTTCAAACTCTAACCCTGAAGATACTTTACTTGAGTTGCCAGCTATTAGATGAATATGAGAAACCTTATTTCTAAAAAAGTTGTCTACTGTACTTTGAAATATTTCCAGACTATTGGCCATAAAATACATGCTCTTGCATTAAATGATCTACTCCCCCAACCAGTTCTAAAAATTGGATATTTAACATAAAAAAACAGAATGTTTGTACAGGTATTTGATCTAAGATCAATCCCTAGGGTAGCTGCTAGTGAAACATTTGTCAGGCATTTATTAATTAAGATCAAGTCACCCCTAATTAACCTGTAACTAATTACCTACAGAGACAACTCTGTTAGTCTAGTTATGTATCCTAAAATGAATAACTTTTGTTTTGCTGATATTAAATTCCATAAAGTTAATCCTAAATCATAGCTTTAGATTATCCAGTAACTTCTGAATTCTTAAATGAGCTTAAAATGGGTTCAAGACTGACCCTGTTTTGAAATTATTAGCAAAGTGGATAACCCATACTCTCTCTTTCTCTTCTTCTGGGACACCAGACATAAATAAATAAAAAATAAAAAATAAACAGCCATAAGTCTAACTTCTTCTACCTTCATCAGTCTGTTTTCTAAAGTTGAAAAAAGTCATTCTGTGAACCTCTACTACTGGTGTCTTCTTGAAATTACATTAAGTATCCATATACAAATCATTGCCTTCTCTTAGCTATCTGTGTAATCCATGTCTTTTCTGTTAAAGTTTATCCATACTGTTTAATATCTGTGTCACATGTAATAGTTGCTTTTGGTTTATTCCACTCCACAGTAATCCTTGGAGCATGCACAGAACATTTCTGTGTTTGATGTTTCAACATTATTACATTGATATTCTGGCTGTCAGTGTAGATGGTCATTTTATCAGCTGACCTAAATCCATGTGTGTCTGTGTGTGTGTGTGTGTGTGTGTGTGTGTGTGTGTGTGTGTGTGTGTGTGTGTGTGTGTGTGTGTGTGTGTGTGTGTGTGTGTGTGTGTTTGCCCCTCTCTCTCTCTCTCTCTCTCTCTCTCTATATATATATATATATATATATATACACACACACACACGCACAGACATCCTTCCTTGACTGACTCATTCTGTTGCTATGGCACATAATATTTTATTTTAGCATGTCTTCATTGCTGTTTTCTTTTGTATACATTTGTAAAGAATGTGTGCTTACTGCAGCTTTTATAGTCATGACCCAGTATTTGCAACTGTCCCTTATGTGGCTAATGTCCACAAGGGTACCTGAACTGTTTTGTTACTCCTTTGACTGTTCGTTACATTTACACATTTTCCTTTGTTTTTTTTTTTTTTTTTTTTTTTTTTTATTTCCATATTGGTTTGTTTGCCTTTATGATACATCTGTGTTTTGGCTCCTATTTCACTTATTTTTTGTTTTGTTTTTATAGCCTTTGGTTTCTATGTTTGTATTTCTGCTATCTGTAGACAGCTTGTAAAGTCTAACATTTTTTTCTGGGTCAATGTAATTTCATCTATGCATTTCCCCTTTATCTTTCCACAGTAACAAGGCTGTATTATCTACTCTTTCTTCATTATTGTCTGTTAACTCACAATTTATCACTCCTGATTTAAACTAGTGTAATACATCTGAGTGGATTTTATTTTCTTTTGCCTTGTACTCCAGAACTTGTATATCTCATAGTCTATTTTTTATTTTGATTAGTGGTGACTACTTAGTTGGTCTTTTACATTGTGGAACCTATTATCTGTACCTAGTATCACTTCAGATAGTCACAAAGTGATTCTCCTGTCATGTGTAATATAAAGGTAATTATTTCTTCCTGTGTTATTAGCATCGTTATCTGTGTCAGATACTAGCATTGTAGGAATTTCTGCACATCTCCTTTTCATCATGTATATACCTCAACATTTTGCTGTTTCTGCTGTTATTATATGGTCTGCATGTCTTATTAGCATTTTTATCACAGTCTGTTGTGAAAATGTACTGAAAAAATCACCATTATTATTTTATTTGTTAGAGATTGTCTGTAATTTCTCCTGTTTTTTTGTAACAGGAAAAAGGCCACCTCTTCCTTCCTTACTACCCCAACAGGAGTTCCCCAAGGTTCCATATTAGGTCCTCTCCTCTTCAATATATTCATAAATGACTTCCATAACTCTATCCCTTTCTCAAATATCATTCAATATGCGGATGATTCCACTATTATCTGCTCTGCAACATCCCTTCCCATACTACAAAAGCTAACACAAGAAGCATTCTCTATCACAGAACAATGGATGAATCACAATCACCTAGCACTAAATGCCTCTAAAACTAAGCTAATGATTTTCACTCCCACCAAAAACACCTCTATCCGTTCTAACACTTTTTCTGTCACTAGTCATAACAACACAGCTTTGGAATTGGTAACTGAGACTAAATTACTTGGGGTACAAATTGATAATAAACTCAAATTCAACTCCCACCTACAACTTAATATCAAGAAAACACATCAAAAATTAGGTATGCTGTACCGACACAATCGCTATCTCACACCATCCACCAAAATCACGCTCGCTACCTCATTTCTTATCCCCTCCCTTCTCTATGGAGCTCCACTCTTAACTAACTTTCAATCCTCCCTTATAACTCAACTCTCCACATGCTATAACAAAATAGCTAAATTGGCTACTAGCCACAAGTCATCTAGTCACCACTGCTCTTTCCTCCACAAACTAAAATGGCTAGAACTATCCAGCCATCTCACCTACACTCAACTAACTCTTGCACATAAACTCATTTTCAACCCCTCACTTTGTCCATCCCTATCCTCTACTTTTAAAATGCATCTACCTAACCGAACACTAAGATCTAACAACCAAAATCTAATAGAATTATACAAACCAAGTCGTCCCTCTGGGAAAAAACTCCTATCCTACAGTCTAGCTCGTCTATGGAATGCTCTTCCACCACTCATTCGTACCATCTCCAATCACTCTACATTCAAAAAATCTCTTCACTCTTACCATTTATCCCAGTGGGAATGCTCCTGTTCTTACCTTTTTTCCCAGTGGGAATGCTCCTGTTCTCACCTTTTATCCCACTGGGAATGCTCCTGTTCTTACCTTTTATCCCAGTGAGAATGCTCCTGTTCTCACCTATTATCCCAGTGGGAATGCTCCTGTTCTCTCCCAACATAATCTCCACAACTAAACATTGTCCACCTCTCTGGTCACATCCATGCTACCTCTCCTACCACAATCTCTCTCAGCTTGTACTAACATCTCTCTCAATCTTGTACTAACTTGCACCCTCTCTAAATTGTACCTTTATATACTAGAACTCTTGTCTCACACTAAATTGTATCACTTGTAATTTTTTATATCTTAACCAAAAGCCTATTTAAACCTGGTTTCTAGAACTATACTTACTTGTTGTTCACTTGTAAACTTTGTATTCTATATATATGTATAACCTAGTGTAACTTGTTTACTGTAAACTTTGTAATTTTTAATGTATAACCTAGTGTAAATTACTGGAACTTTTCTCCCCAGGACTCCATTGAAAATGGGTTCATCTTGGCCCAATGGACTATCCTGGTAAACCAACTGCAAATAAATAAATAAATAAAATAAACTGTCTTAACAGAATATTTTCCATCTTAAAATGTATAATGTCTTAAATGAATAAAGTATTTCTCATTACCAGTTTTATGCTGTTATTAATGGTGATCTGGAATGACGTAGAATCATTGCAATTCAATTATTCAAGATATCCAAGCAGACTCCCTGCATAAATAGTATATATCATAAAAGTAATCCGTGCACACAATGAGAATATAGCAGATAGGCTCTGCTTTTTAAAAGCATAAAATTAAAGCAAAAGGACAGGTTGAAACACAGGGGATATTTTTCATCATAAGAACAAACTGAGCACAGACTTCAAAGAATTAACAGTAAAACCCAAGTCTAAAAACTCAGGATTTAATTTTTAAAAACTACTATGTCTGAGACACAGAGAAAAAGTGAAAATGGTCAAAAGCTGCAAAATTAAGATCCTATCTCTTTCCCCAACTAAACCTCCTGATTCTTGTTTCCCAATTAGCATCTTAGTTAGTGCTTATCATGATCCCCTCCTCCCTCCCCACACTGGTCAGGGCCCCCAATTTGCATCTTAGTTAGTGCTCATCATGATCCCCTCCCTCCTCCCCACACTGGTCAGGGCCCCCAATTTGCATCTTAGTTAATGCTCATCATGATCCCCTCCTCCCTCCCCACACTGGTCAGGGCCCCAATTTGCATCTTAGTTAATGCTCATCATGATCCCCTCCCCACACTGGTTAGAGCCCCCAATTTGCATCTTAGTTTGTGCTCATCATGATCCCCTCCTCTCTCCCCACACTGGTCAGGGCCCCCAATTTGCATCTTAGTTAATGCTCATCATGATCCCCTCCTCCCTCCCCACACTGGTCAGGGCCCCCAATTTGCATCTTAGTTAGTGCTCATCATGATCCCCTCCTCACACTGGCCAGGGCCCCCAATTTCCATATTAGTTAGTGCTCATCATGATCCCCTCCCCCCTTCCCACACTGGTCAGGGCCCCCAATTTGCATCTTAGTTAGTGTTCATCATGATCCCCTCCCCCCTCCCCCCTCCCCACACTGGTCAGGGCCATCTTGTGGTCTATAGAGAGAATGACTCATAGTCTTATGATGAGTCTTTCTAGAGACAATAATAATTATATATTTCATTTTTATTTTATTTTAAATTTGTTAACCCGGATTGAGCACTGATCCCATCAAAGCAATTTCCATCTTAGCCTAGAGATAGCTATGTAAAAAAAGTCTTGACTGTGGGTTGTGGATGCTGATGCATTTCTCAAAACTTCAAAATAATGTGATTAAGAAAAGTGGCAGGAAAACCTATATTTTTCAGCAATGATGCAGCAAAAATGTGAAATATGGAAAACTGTAGAAAACCTATATATATATATATATATATATATATATGTAGACCTAGAAGTATTACCTTATAGCAGTAACTCAGAGAATAGGAACACAATACTGCTTGTGGCAGGTGTAACCAGTGCCCCTTTATCTGTAAGGAGACAAATGTTTACACATCCGGTCACCTGAGCATTATCTTTCATTTTAATACAGAACACTACTTTGTGATAGTAAGAACATGACCTCACGTTGCCCACTCTATGTAATGCATGTAATGCCTACTATCTTGGGGAAGGCGAACCATTATGCTGAAGGAACATTATTAGAGAACACTAATTACTTAGCGAAATTAACTGGGAACAGGGATTGGGACCTCCAGCAGCTCTGGCTAGAACATTATAAAGCGACAGGTACAGAGCATACTTTTAGAATTTTATGTCATTCAGACTATCTATCAAGGTTTCAGAGGGAGACTTGATAAACAAAACACTAGAGAGTGAGACCAGATGGATTATTAGATATGGAGGTCGGACAGACACCCAGGGCTTAATGATAAGATTACAGATTAAGCCTTTCACAGAAATAGAAAATTAACATAGAGTGAAGGAATTAATGAGATGAACATACTAACATAGGTTATGGGTCCTAAGTGGGACTAGTGAGCATGTTGTATCTTCCTCTCCCAATGTAAACATTATTTTGTTGCATTCTATTTCATTTGCATCTCCCTACCCAGTACATACCTATAGTTAAATACCCTAGTACTGTTGATACTTACACAGCAGTATCTTATCTCCCATATTAATTTAGATAATACTGTTATATACATATGTCCCTTACGACCATCTACTTGTTGTTCTAGGTTTGACGAGCCTTCTGTATTGGTCACTCTATGATATATTATGTGCAATCATCTCACATTGAGAAAGAAATGTCATGTTTTATCTTTCAAACTGTAACATGTTACTTTGGTATATGTATTTGCTTGTACCTGCCCATATATAATGCGTGTAGCATTTAATGCCATCCTGGCACAGGTTACATGAAATATCGCTCAGTTTAAAAAGTCGTACATGTTCTTATTCATTGCTATTTGCATTAGACTCATATTTTATTGTAACTATATTTATGACACATGATCCGTTCATTTTTCTCCTTTCATCCTTTAGATGCATTTAGATGCGTACGGATGTCATGAAATAAATGTTAACTTGTCTCACATCATTTTTTGTATAGAGTTAGACGACTTAGGTCAATGTAAGACTGATAGGTTTTGTATTTAGTATGTAAATTATTGAAATAATGAGTGAATATTTTATATTTGTTGTGTTACTTTAAGATTTGATGAAGTGACGCATTTTTAACCAATGAGAATACAATGAATGTATTATAAAGGATTTTTAAAAAGTTTTTAACCTTTGTTATAAGAGTTTGAAGAAGCCTTATGGCCGAGAACGCTCACTCTGGTTGTCAATAAATGGTGTTTTATCTTTTACAAGAGCGAGAAGCTTTTTTATTTACTGGAATGACGTAGAATCATTGCAATTCAATTATTCAAGATATCCAAGCAGACTCCCTGCATAAATAGTATATATCATAAAAGTAATCCGTGCACACAATGAGAATATAGCAGATAGGCTCTGCTTTTTAAAAGCATAAAATTAAAGCAAAAGGACAGGTTGAAACACAGGGGATATTTTTCATCATAAGAACAAACTGAGCACAGACTTCAAAGAATTAACAGTAAAACCCAAGTCTAAAAACTCAGGATTTAATTTTTAAAAACTACTATGTCTGAGACACAGAGAAAAAGTGAAAATGGTCAAAAGCTGCAAAATTAAGATCCTATCTCTTTCCCCAACTAAACCTCCTGATTCTTGTTTCCCAATTAGCATCTTAGTTAGTGCTTATCATGATCCCCTCCTCCCTCCCCACACTGGTCAGGGCCCCCAATTTGCATCTTAGTTAGTGCTCATCATGATCCCCTCCTCCCTCCCCACACTGGTCAGGGCCCCCAATTTGCATCTTAGTTAATGCTCATCATGATCCCCTCCTCCCTCCCCACACTG
This sequence comes from Protopterus annectens, assembly GCF_019279795.1. Classification (NCBI taxonomy): domain Eukaryota; kingdom Metazoa; phylum Chordata; order Ceratodontiformes; family Protopteridae; genus Protopterus; species Protopterus annectens. The sequence goes on from NC_056742.1 coordinate 288,209,770, forward strand.
GTCAGGGCCCCAATTTGCATCTTAGTTAATGCTCATCATGATCCCCTCCCCACACTGGTTAGAGCCCCCAATTTGCATCTTAGTTTGTGCTCATCATGATCCCTCCTCTCTCCCACACTGGTCAGGGCCCCCAATTTGCATCTTAGTTAATGCTCATCATGATCCCCTCCCCCCTCCCCACACTGGTCAGGGCCCCAATTTGCATCTTAGTTAGTGCTCATCATGATCCCCTCCTCACACTGGCCAGGGCCCCAATTTCCATATTAGTTAGTGCTCATCATGATCCCCTCCCCCCTTCCCCCACTCGTCAGGCCCCCCAATTTGCATCTTAGTTAGTGTTCATCATGATCCCCTCCCCCCTCCCCCCTCCCACACTGGTCAGGGCCATCTTGTGGTCTATAGAGAGAATGACTCATAGTCTTATGATGAGTCTTTCTAGAGACAATAATAATTATATATTTCATTTTTATTTTATTTTAAATTTGTTAACCCGGATTGAGCACTGATCCCATCAAAGCAATTTCCATCTTAGCCTAGAGATAGCTATGTAAAAAAAGTCTTGACTGTGGGTTGTGGATGCTGATGCATTTCTCAAAACTTCAAAATAATGTGATTAAGAAAAGTGGCAGGAAAACCTATATTTTTCAGCAATGATGCAGCAAAAATGTGAAATATGGAAAACTGTAGAAAACCTATATATATATATATATATATATATATATATGGTTCCCTATCAGAAGCTTGAAACACTATAAGCCTGAAAATCAAAATCCAGAAAACTAAAGCCTGAAAATTCAAAATCCCGAAAACCCAAAATCCTGAAACTCAAAATCCTGAAAACACAAATAATGCTAATATGTCACTATAAAGACACTAATATCTACCAACTGACCCTGACCCTAACCCTAACCCTAAGGTCCGTCACTATCGCACACTCACCTGACCCGCCCTAACCCTAACTCGCTTAAACCCCTAACCCCAATATTTGTCACTATTGCATACATGCCTAACCTGCCCTAACCCTAACTCACTTAAACTGCCCTAACCTAACATAAAACCAGCAGCACACTTACCTGAACCCAACGCATGACCTAACACCACAGGGCTAACAATAGCAAAGCCACAATGACGTCAGTATGTCCATTTTGTGTTTTCAGGATTTTGAGTTTCAGGATTTTGGGCTTTCGGGATTTTGAATTTTCAGGCTTTAGTTTTCAGGATTTTGATTTTCAGGCTTATAGTGTTTCAGGCTTCTGATAGGGAACCATATATATATATATATATATATATATATATATATAGAGAGAGAGAGAGAGAGCAACTGCAGCTGAGCTATGAAAAGTGAAGCTATCTAAGGTGTATATGTGCAGAGCTTAGCTTAGTCATTACACTATTTCCTGTCAAACGCTATTTTACCTTTCATATGTTGAACTTTCCCACTATCTAGGCAACTGTGTTTTTGAGGATGTTATTTGGATTCAAATTTTGTACCAAATCTAATACTCCTTTATCTAAAGCAGAAAGGAAGGCTCATCTAAAGGGACATTGCTAACTGAATACTATCTTATTACAGGATTTTTTCCAAGTGATATGAGTGACTCTTCCTTAAAAGTTCATTTTGCCTTTTCCTTTTTTATTGGAGTGTTGAGTGGGCTTTGTTGAGTGAGTGCAGTGAGAAAACCTTTCTATGGACTGCAAATGAGAAGAGAAACAACTCACTATTCACAATTCACTCAGTAAACACATCTATAAATGATGCCTGTGAGTCTTTAGCAACTGCTAAATTGTCTTAAAAGCCAGAGGTAGCTAGGTCATATTTATCTACAGATAGTACAGGTACCAGCTCTCTAATAGTGTTCTTATGTTGCCATTTGTCTGTTCAAAGCTTTTTATTGTATATTTTCCTGTGCAAGAGCATATTTGTTGGTATATTTAACTTTCAAAGTGTATTGCCTACTTCCTATAATTAAACGGTTTTATTTAATTTCAAAAGAAAATGGTTGTTTGATAATTAAGATAAGGATAATTGCAGAAAACATGGGGGTGCAGCGCTAGTGTTGCCGCTACACAGCAAGAGGTTTTCCCATTCGATTCTTGGCTGGAGCGCCTTCTGTGTGGAGTCTGCATGTCCTCCCTGTGGTCAAGTGGTGCTCGAAAGACATGCGTGAATGGGCATGCCTTCGTTGAAGGTTGGGACTCGGGCTGGCACCTCGGCACCATAAAAATCTAGTGCCAATCATTAGCGGACCGTAGTTCCGCTGTGGTGACCCCTAACTGGGAAAAGCCAGAAGAAGAAGAGGATAATTGCAGAAAGCATCTAATGTAGAGCTGCTGGCAACTGCCATTTTAAGGAGAAACTGCTTAGCCTTAGCTATCATAAGTTTAATAGTATGGCTAACTTATTGTAAGGTATTACAGTGATTTTCCCTGTGTGTGGTAGATTAGCCTGCCTGATTGCAGTATTTTATTGAAAAGAGACAGTGATGCTAAAAGCTATTATTAACTTGTTCTGGAAATGTTTGTGAGAATGCAATACTTTTAAATGATATACAGTTACTTTTGAAAGGTATCAAAAAAAGACACTGGGCTGAATGTGAAGTATACAAAATACTGAACATGCAGCTTTATTCTCAAGTAGTAGTATGTTATGAACATTATTAAAGTGTGACAGGTTTTGGTCAAAGCAAAAGGCAACAGTGTTCATTTGGTGTATGTTTTTTAAGGACAAGCACCTCATGTATATTATTGTCAGTGGTATGCTGTCCCTAAATGTAAAATCAGATATTCTAGAGAGAATTACTGGGCAGGCCTTGTGGCAGCTGAGAGTGCATTTTAAAAGTGTATACCTGCCAAATTTAAACTTGTAGTCTTTTAATAAATATTGTTTTTCATTCTGTCTCCAATATAAAGTTAGAAACAAATTAATTGCACATATAAATATGTAAAGCACTTGCAGGGACTCTGAACCATGACATTGTAGAAATTTCTCCCATATAAAATGATAAATATTGTTGTATGAAATTCTAACTGACAGTGTTTTAAGAAGGAATCATAGTCCTTGCCTAGAAAAATACTTCAAGCCCTTATAGCAGTACCTACTACATAAACACTCCAACTAAATTATGTCTTTCATGCACTCCATGAATTGTAGAAGGAAAGAATCTTCAAAATCAGAACCCAGAATTTGGAATACCATCCCTTCCATATGCAGACCATGCCTACATTTTTTTTTTATTTTTCATACTTTATATAAGACTCATGCCCTGTGGAGAATATAACATATGAATACAGAAGGGAAAATATACAGGTTATTGTAATTTTTTTACTGCATTCCTATTTCTTAAACTCATTTATAGTATAAAGACTACAAAACAATATTATTCAATATATTTGCTACATTTCATGTAGTCATACTTTCATATTATTTTCTTCTTTGTCTATTTCCCTAGAGCAATTTTATAGCATTTCCCCTAAGGTCAGGTAATGTTTAGACTTCTTTTTGTGAATAGTTTATGATAACTGTGTTGTCCACAGCTTTACTGTGTTGGTGTAATGGAAATAAATATCTTCGTGTTCACGATGGTTGCACATTTATGTTTGCATAGGTTTATTCCACTTAAATAAAATTGCTCATTGCTATAATCTACCATTGTTTATCTGTACTGAATATAGAATATGGCTGAAAAATAGTTGCAGTCTAGGCCATTTCCTGCTAAAAAATAAAATAGACTAAAGTAAATATTGTGTCTCATGTTTAGAAAGGGGTTTTGACATGTAGCTCATATGAAATGTTATCAGTAGCCACATGTCATGACAAGATTGTAAATAGTTCTTGCCTTCCTGTAAGATGACATTCTACAGATGGTAAGCCATCATGGAAAGGGGTGAACCCCCACTGGATGGTGTGAAGTCTCACGCAAGAAAGAACAGGTTTGACAAATGTGTCCGCTTGCCAAGTGAGCTAAATGATCATAAAAACAATATACAGAATTATCCCTTTTTCTAATTTCATCAAAATGAAGTATAATAATTTCTATTTGGGGAAGACATTTTATGAAATGCATTGATAGAATTGATGTCCTGTGCTTATTTAATATGGAATTATTGTGGCAATGGCTTTGACAGGTAAATATCAACTGACTTAGGCAATGTTTTGTAAAATACCATATTGAGTTCTCTGTAAGAAATAGAAACAAAGAAAACAGAATTGACAGATGATGCCTGCTTTATCTTTTCATGACCACGAAGCAGTCACAGTAGGTGAAGCAGGGGGGGACAGTAGACACGCACACACATACACACACACACACACACACACACACACACACACACACACACACACACACACACTTACCTCATATACACCTCTCAGAATTTTAGCTTCATGGCTTCATAGGTAAGTACTAGGTAATCACTCTGTAAACCACTCAACACTTAGCAAATAATCTATATTCAAACGTTCAACTACAATCTCAATGAGAGCAACACAAGATGGAGAAGGGGATAATTTGAGGCTGCTCCTCCAGTTCTCTAGGTTTATCTTGACATGCAGTGGATGCTTGTTTCAGAGCTGATGGATTTTTTAGGATATGAATCTACCATAACAAAATGACGTACTGATCTGATGATCCCCATGGTCGGCTCTAGAAGAATGTGAGTGTAGAAAGTGGGCTGCCAGTTGGTCCTGATAAATAAGTTTTTTGAGGTCACTGACCATTTTAGTTAGGATATATTTAGGCAAAAATATGCTACAAGGAACATTACATTCAACCATGGGCCTGATGAGATACAAGTAAAGAAGAATTAAGACTTCAAATATAGAAGATATTCCTTTGGATAACTTTCCTAACTACTGAGAAGACATGCTAGCCAAGATAATGAATTATCAAAAAAAAACACCTAGATGTCTAAAACAGTGTCTGATTGTAGAGGTGCGTAACCTTTATGGACAACCAGTTAGCTATCCACTGGATTACATAAGACTGTAAATGCAGATTTGCAAGTTTGTCAGTAATGCCTGCATGGGGGATAGTGCCAAAGACCTTGTCCAAATCCAGCTACGCTATATGCAGGATGTACTGTTTAACCACTATCCCTTATTTTGATAACTTTGTCAAAGCAATTTATGAGGTTAAAGAGGTAGGACCTTCCTTTAACAAAGCCAAATTGATAAGGGTCCAAGGTTAAGAGATTATCAACCACCAGTGGCATAGGCAATGAAGTTAACAATGTGAACTATCAGATGAGGATTACAGTGTAATATAGGTAAGTCATCAAGAAACTGAAGAAGGTTTGCTTTTGAGAGTCCACTAAATACAGAGGTATGCTATGCATCCTCCTTTTTACCTTGTCAGCCCCAACTCCCTCCTTTTCACTGATGATATGGTATGTCAGTAACACAATATAATGTAATATAATATAATATAATATAATATAATATAATATAATATAATATAATATAAAATCTTTAACCTCTACTTTCTTCAAATTTGTGTTTGAGCAGTACTTTCAAGTTTCCTTCTCCTCCCAAACCCTTGCCTTTCAGACCATGGCAATTTTAAAATCCCTCCTTTGTATATGTTCTACATATGCATTTGTTCTTTGTCTACATAGTCCCCATGTTCTATATGTGGCCCCATCAGTGCTATACATCAAGAAAGGTTTTGAAATTGTTAGGATGAGTTGTAACAATTTGGGCTTTCTTACATCTGTGATCCTTCACTTAGCCAACTGGTCTTCAAAAAGTAATTAGAATTTGAATGCAACTGATTTGTATACAAGGAAACCTAGATGTTTAAAATGGTGTCCTTATTTCTAGCAGTACAATTTATTTTACTAGTCTCACATCTATGGAAATTTGCACAGGTTATCCTTGCCTGAAAATTCCAGTGAACTGGTAGCTGTAAAAATCAAAGCAGTAGCAGTCGCTCAACATAAAGTGCACTTGCCTTTGGTGTAGAATGCCCTCGCCAGGTAGAAGGATTGCTGATACTGCAAGGCACAAGAGCGGTGCTGCACTTCTGAATGTGTCATCCTTTGGTTTAGATATTAAACCAAGGTGTCATCTACTTGAGTTTGTGGAAGCTCAGATGGATATAAAAGATCTCCTGGCACCTATTGAAAATAATAGGTGAAGTTGCCTAATGCCCTGACCAAATTTCCCCTAATAGTATAAATTCCACCTTGAGTGTCCCCTGAAAAGAGGACATTCACCTAGTGGGACTAACCTTGTCAACAAAGGATAAATACATAAAATAAAATAATGCATGACAACATCAGCATGCATATCCTTACAGATTTTATGTACACTAACAATTGCACGTATAAAACTGCCATACACACAGACATACACATTGACCAACCATATATGTACATGCAGAATATTAATATCCAGAAGCTGATGTTACACTTTATACACCTTTGCGGTGTGTTCTCCTACACATATTTGTTCAATCTCTAATGCTACCACTGCCAGCAGAGACAAGGACGACTGTCAGAAATTATGATGTTGTGCAAATTCGACATGTCACTTTACACAACCTGTCAGACAGCAACACAATCATGAATAATGTCACTTTGCAGTTATACATCAGCCAAGATGAAACCACCCATCAGGCAATTAGCACCAAGAAAATTTACAGTAACACCCTACAGTTTTTTATATCTATTTTGCATATAATTTAATATATTAATGTACATCTCGTATGACATTTTTGTGTTTACATGATCAATGAAAAGGTTAGCTTGATATTTTAGAGCAGTGCATTTTTTCTCACTATGCCAATTCCATTTGATCATGTCATGAAAAGTATGTCAGTTTTTCTTTCTGCAATAAAAACAATATTTTAAACCTCTGAAAAGACATCCTTATCAGTTTGTTAAACAGGTATCATAAGAATATTTGCAAAGCCATGATTTTGTCTATAATGCATGCTCATAATACCTCACAGTAAAAGCATTCCTTGTAAAATGAAAAAGTATTTTATTTTGCATCTGCAGTTTAGAACAGAGGATCAAGGCTATAAGCTGTTAAGGACTTGCACACTGTAGTCCTGGGTTTGATTCCACTCTCTGTCTGTTTGCCTATTATGTGATTTTGAGTAAGTCAATTAACCAGACAGTGCTCAGATGCTTCCATTGAAAATAGGCTGTAACATAGCTGGACATCTCATATATACATGTGTCTCATGAAACATTAAATGCTCAAAAGAGCATTAAGAATAATAATTTTAGATCAGATCTAAAATGATCAAAAGCAACAAAAAGTAAAACTATTTTTTGCAGAGATTAAGCCCCTCCCCCCAGTGCCTCCACTACCTCTTTAAATCATGTATAACAACTCAGAGATAGCACAACAGCAATGTAAGAGTCAATTTTCCTGAACCTGCTGCACCATGATCTAATACAAAAGGCTGCCAGCTAAAACTCCATTAAAAAACAATGTTTACTGACACGAGTGTCCACTCTTATTTATAGCATTTGCTCATATAAGAATTTGATCCTTTTACCTGCAACCATATATATATATATATATATATATATATATATATATATATATATATTTATATCTGTATATATATATATATATATATATATATATATATATATATATATATATATATATATATATATATATATATATATATATATATATATATATATATATATATGTATATATATTTTATATATATATATATATATATATATATATATATATATTTATATATATTTATATATATATATATATATATATATATATATATATATATATATATTTATATATATATATATATATATATATATATATATATATATATATATATATATATATATATATATATATATATATATATATATATATATATATATATATATAGATGTGTGTGTGTATACAGACACAAACACACACACACACAAACACACACATATTTTTTTAAAATTAAATCATAACTGCATAGTAATGTCAGGGTCTATATTATATGAACGAAAATCCAGGACTTCGGACCCTTTATATTGGGGGGTGCACACCTCCACTAATAATATATACCAACTCTGAGATCACACTACAGTGAGGAAAGGGCAAATTTCCCGATCTTCACTGTACTACGATCTCACAAAAAACACATCAATGAACAGCATTTTTGCATATACAGCCGTTCAATATTTTGAACTTACAGTCTTCTAATAGGAACCCTAATGTCATACTCTGATTAGCCAGTGTACTGGAACTTTCTTTTCAATAATTGTCAGTGGGCCAATGGGTGACACACTTGTCTATGGTGTAGTGGGCTGTGGGTTATATTCCTGCACCAGGTAGATCAACTGTTGCTACTGTAGTGCAGTATCAACAACTGATCTACCTGGTGTAGGAATGCAACAATTGTTGATATTGCATTGCAGTATGAGGGGGTTGATGCACTCCAGAGTGCTTTGTCCTTTAGAAGGGATGTTAAACCGAGACCCTATCTGGTTAAGTTGGTAGTGGCTCAGGTGGATGTAAAAGAACCCATGCCATCTATTGAAAAGAGTAGGGGTCCTTTATTTAACACAACATAAATGATATTACTTACATATTTATGTATTCACAAAAACATGTATAAACATTTCTATTTTGTTTTTGCTAGTTATTATTTTTCTTATATAACATCCTCCTTGTTATTCTTCAATAATTGACCCCCCCCCCACTTTTTCTTCTACGATACTCTACTTTTTTTTTACATTATGACTGCCAATATCCATTTCCTGTTAAACAAAATTAAATTTAATCATCCATTCCCATTAACCCATAATAGATAAAATAATTTCTTACCTTCCCCTCTCCCATATTGTCTCTTCGTGTTATTATAATACTCTTGCATAATCATTTTCCTATCTTTGTTATGTCATTAATATTCTCAAAAAATATCTTCATAAAACTTTTTCAGAGATTCACCACTCTTTTACATTTAAAAAAAACATGCTCTGCTTTCTCTTCCTTTCCTGGACAAAACAAAACACACTCTTTTCACTTCCTTTTTATATGGCATATTCCCGCTTGCCTTTTCCTGGTAACTTGTTTATTAACAGTCTTCATAGGAAATGCTGAGATGCAACTATCTTAGTACACCACTTTGTCCTTCCTTTAATGGCTTTGTCATGCCCGCGCACTGGCCCAGTAATCAAAGAGCCTCAATCCTCACCACTAGCACCAGTGAGGGGCATGAACATTGGGAAGGATAACAAGTACACACACAGTAAAGTACAATTTCCTTTAAGAGAACAGAGAGATCACAGTCAGTCTGGGGCTGGTTTCTCCCTTTCTCTACAGATCCTATATAAGACTCCCCACTAGCACAGCTATAGGGTTCAGATCTCAGCCTAGTGGTCAAGTTAAAACCTCCAGCATCCTCTCTGCCCAACCAGTGCTTCATGTCCCTGTCCAAGTAGCTGACACACACACACACACACACACACACACACACACACACACACACACACACACACACACACACACACTGAGATATGAGTTATATACAAACACACAGGCACTCCTGGAGAAGGCTGGCACATGTTCTCCAGCTATGCCCCCTTCTCTCCAGAGTATAAGGTAGAAACCACTACCACCAAACACTGATATTAGCTACTATAAGGCCCTTCCCAAAGGGTGACTAATTTCACTGTGTAATATTACTGTGTATATTTGCACTGGTGATGGATAGGTTGACACTCGAGATCAGACAGGAGTCCCCGTGGACTACAATGTTTGCAGATGACATTGTGATATGTAGTGAGAGTAGGGAACAGGTTGAGGAGACCCTGGAGAAGTGGAGATATGCTCTAAAGAGGAGAGGAATGAAGGTCAGCCGGACTAAGACAGAATATTTGTGTGTGAATGAAAGGGAGGATAGAGGAATGGTGAGGATGCAGGGAGTAGATTTGGCGAAAGTGGATGAGTTTAAATACTTGGGATCAACAGTTCAGAGTGATGGCAAGTGTGGAAGAGAGGTGAAGAAGAGAGTACAGGCAGGGTGGAGTGGGTGGAGAAGAGTGTCAGGAGTGATTTGTGACAGACGAGTAAAAGTAAGAGTGAAAGGGAAGGTCTACAAGAGGGTAGTGAAACCAGCTATGTTATATGGGTTGGAGACAGTGGCATTGACAAAAAGGCAGGAGTCAGAGCTGGATGTGGCAGAGTTAAAGATGTTAAGATTTGCACTGGGTGTGACGAGGGTAGACAGGATTAGGAATAAGTATATTAGAGGGTCAGCTCTGGTTGGACAGTTTGGTGATAAAGCCAGAGAGGTGAGATTGCATTGGTTTGGACATGTGCTGAGGAGGGATGCTGGGTATATTGGGAAAAGGATGCTAAGGATGAAGCTGCCAGGTAAAAGGAAAAGAGGAAGGCCTAATGTAAGGTTTATGGATGTGGTTAGAGAGGACATGCAAGTGGTTGATGTGATAGAGCAAGATGCAGAGGACAGGAAGAAATTGAAACAGGTGATCAGCTGTGGCGGCCCCTAACCAGGAAAAGCCAAAAGAAGAAGAAGAATACTTGTATCCAAATAGTAAGTGTGTCCAAAAGCAAGACTACTGGAGTGGCTTGGACAGAATCAGCAAATACATGCAATGTACTCTAGAGCTTAAATTATCTCTACACAAAACAGCCACAATTGAAAGGTTTAAAAAAATATTTAATAATAAATAATAAAAACACAAGACAAATCTCATCAATTCAACACAGTACTAATCAAGAGTTCAGAAATCACAGGAAACTTTTAAAATAATATTGTAGGATAGTCTGACAAATATAGAATACAGCTAGGCTAATCTGGCTATATTTCTATCTAACTCAAATAGAAACAATGTTCTAAATAACTCACATAAAGAGAAAAGCAAGTGCTGATGTGTTCACGTACAGACAAAATACAAAATGCCCAATCTTTCTCTCTGAGGAAGTCTTAAATTAATAACACCCAGTACTGCTGAGTCATTTCACATTACATCATTTTTATCAATTCTCCTTTAGTTTCCAGGCTAACAGAAATTCAAAATTTACATTTCTTGTAAGCTGCACCTGGCCAGGAAGCCACATCAATAAAAGACACTTTTACATGTAAAACCTTAGTAAATATCTCTTAAAAAAATAACTTGCTAGCCCAGACATCTTGTCTCTGAGCTTGAGATCAAACACAGTTGTAATTCTTTACTTAACAGCTTTCTTCCAGCAGGGTGCACTGTGGTAAAATTTTTAATTCAGCATATAACACAGGTTTCTTACATTTAGTTTTCTTACATTTGTAAAAACAAGCCAGTGGAGTATATTAATATTTAAAATGACATAGAATTATCTACAAAATTGTATCTAGCTAGGCTGGCAGCCTTCACATATCTAACCCCCCAGGAGAACTCAAGCTAGTTTTCAAGTGACCCTTGGAAAACATTGCTTGAGGTTAGGTCTGAGTATGCCTTACCCCTTTCACTGTCTTCAGAGCCCATCTGTGTTGACATTGCTAATCCCACTGCAGTACTACACTGATATATCATATGCTTGCAACCCTAGGCTCCATCTTAGCAACTTGGCATTTTGCTGGCTGGCTCGATGTAATCATGTTAGGGGATCGTGATCTATTAACTTCCTTCCATACAGATAAGGCTGAAGTTTCTGCAGTGCCCATACTATGGCTAGACATTCTTTTCTAAAGCTGCATAGCACTCCTCCTTGGGTTGGAACCTACAAATGAGATAAACCACTGGGTACTCTTCTCCCTCCAAAGAAATCTGGCTAAGTACAGCCCCCACCCCATGGTTTGAAGCATTCACCTGCACAACAAATTTGTTGTTGTAATCTGGACTGGCTAACACAGGGGTGTCCTCCCAAAGCCTCTTTAAGCTTCTGGAATGCCTGGTCACATGTTGTGGTCCCACACTACCTTATCTTGCCTGTTTTTCCCTGTCAGGTCTGTGAGGGGAGCAGCTATCTATAACTGGGGACGAACTTTCTATAGTACCCTGCCATCCCTAAGAATGCCCTCACCTGCTTTTTGGTAACAGGTGCAGGCCATGCCTGGATGGCTTCCATGGCACATTCTGGCCAGATCTTACCACTCCCCACTCTATGTCCCAGGTAGAAGACACCTGCCATACCCACCTGACATTTGCTGGGCTTAATGGTCCTCTGTAGTCTGCCTAGCACCTCCCTGACATGCTGAAGGTGCTCTTGCCAGGAATGGCTGTAGATGGCAATAGCATGTAAGTAAGCAAGAGCAAACCCTCCTGCTCCTGCTAGGATATGATCTCCCAGCCTCTGGAAAGTTGCTGGAGCATTTTTCATCCCAAAGGGCATCTTTGTAAACTCATACAAGCCAAAAGGAGTCACAAAGGCTGACCTGTCTCTAGCACTGGGAGTCAAGGGCACCTGCCAATAACCCTTGGTAAGATCAATGGTGGTAAGATACATAGCCCCACCCAGATGCTCTAGGCTTCATCTGTCCTAAGCATGGGGTAAGCACCTGACTCTGTGTGGCTGTTTAATTTCCTGTAGTCCCTATAAAACCTAGTGCTGCCTTCCTTCTTTGGCACCAGCACCACAGGGGAGGCCCAGGGACTGTTAGACTCTTGAATTACCCCTAGTTCAAACATTTCCTGTATCTCCTCCCTCAGAGTCTGACTCTCTCAGGCACCCGATAAAGGCCCTACCTAATAGGCCTTTGGGGTCCTGTATCTACCTGGTGCTGCACCAGGTGGGTGCACCCTGGTTTCCCAGTGAACATTTATTTATTTATTTTATTTTATTTTATATTTGTTGACCGGGCTAGTCCAACTGGATACATGTCCATTTGCAGTAGAGGCCCAGCGAGATAATCTCCAAAATTAAGCTAATAAAATAGTCAGCAAAACTAAAATTTATTTGAAATACATTGTTGATGGAAATTTACATCAAAAGGCTTAATTTAAGCAATTGACTACAGAGTTTAACAAAAACAATACAGTACTATTTACACTGTAAAGGGTTAGACATTCATCATAAGGTAGGTTAGGAAAGAAGTAAGGACTGAAATAAAAGTATTACAGTTGATAAAGTATATTTCTAAGATAATAAAAAAGTTTGCATATATACACCTAAACAAGTAATACTGTCAAAGTAAAAAGAATGTTACTCTATATACAAGGTGGAGCAGTAGTGCTCACAGCTAGATGAGTGTTACAAAGTACATACTCAAATGGTAGTTCCCTGAGAAAAACTAGACTTAAAATTGGGAAAAAAGGGGAGGATTACTAATCCTACTTTAAGGGTAATGGGAGAGAGGTAAACAGTAACAATATACTGGGTGAGTGTTAGTCTGGGTTGGTACATGGGCATAGCCATTGTGTCTTTAGTAGAATTTTTAGTTGGATTTTGAAGAATGGTAATGATGATGATGATGATGCAAGTTTGCTAAGAAGCCTATTCCAAATCTTCCCCACAGAATTAGAGAAAAGAGAATCACCTGATTTGTTGTGGGATTTCTGGATGATAACCAGAGATTTATTTGCTGAGTGAAGGGTAGTAAGATTTACATAGGGGGGGGGGTAAGGCTACAGAGAGTAGGAGTATTACTAGGATGGTACAGAATCTTTTGGGTGATGGTGAGTTGTTGAAATATCAGCTGGTTTTGCAGTTCTAGCCATTCCAGCTGTTTGAGATTCAGGCAGTGGTGAGTTCTAAATGGAGAGCCTGTAGCAAATCTGGCAATGTTGTTATAGGAGGTTGCCAGCTTAATAAAGTTGTTTTTGGAAAGATTAGTATAAATGGGGGAGGCATAGAGGAGGGTAGAAATCAGATGGGTATGGGCAATGGTAGTTCTGGCTTCAGGATTAAGGAAAGGTTTTATCCTATACAGAGAACCAAGTTTTCTGTTTAGTGATTTAATAGTAGAGCTGATATGTGAGTCAAAGTTAAGGTTGTGGTCAATTATTACACCTAAGAGTTTGGTAGTTGGGTCAGGAGCTATGACAGTACCATCATTGGATGTAATGGAGAAATTTATTGGGGAGGATTTTAGAGTTGGAGTAAATAGCAATCATTTTGTTTTTTGGCAATTAGGAGAGGGCAACCTTGTAGGAACCAGTTTTCAACTTGGTTAAGTACTGTTTGGATGATGGATTGGAGTTCTGATGAAGAAGAGGCTTACAGATTAGTGTGGAGTCATCTGCATATTGTATGCAGGTAGCTAGAGGAAGATTTATACTAAGATCATTCATGAAAATGGAGAAGAGGAGAGGTCCCAGGATAGAGCCTTGTGGGACACCAAGGGTAATAGGCAGATGTGTGGATAGGTTACTGTCCCAAAGGACAGCTTGCTGTCTATTATGTAAGTAAGAGTTGAACCATTTTAATGTCTGTGTGTTGAGTGAAAATGATTTTAGTATGTTCAGAAGTAGTTGATGGTTAACCATGTCAAAAGCTTTAGACAAGTCAATAAAGAGTGCAGAGGAGAGCATGGTATTATTACGATGTTTGTTAATGCAGTCAGAGAAGGACAGGAGAGCAGTGGTAGTACTATGGAAAGGTCTAAAACCATGCTGACAATCTGCTAGTAGGTTATTTTGGAGAAGGTGATCCAGAGGTTGGTGATGGATGCATTTTTCCATGATTTTGGCTAAAGGAGAAAGTAGGGCTATAGGACGAAAGTTAGAGAGTTCAGTTGAGTTACCTCCTTTGTAAAGTGGAATAATGTGAGAAATTTTCCAGAGAGATTGGATGGAACCTTCAGTAATGGTTCTATTAATTAGGATAGAGATTGGCTAGGCAAGAACTTTTGCTGCACTTTGAAGGTATTCAGCTGGTAGGAGATCAGCTGAGGGAGTACATGGTTTAAGTTGATGAAGTAGGGTGTAGATAAGGGATGTAGGAATTGGTTTTAAATGAAAGGTAGTAGATATGCTGGCTAGGGAGGATGGGGGGGATTGAGCTAACCGGAGGTAAGAAGTTTGCTAGAGATTGGACAGTTTTAGTGAAAAAGGTATTGAATACATCAGCAATCTCGTTGGGATTGTTAAGGGAGAGACCCAATGGGTTAGTGTCTTGGAGTGGCCAGGGTGTAATAGTCTATTTATGCCTGACCAAAAGGTTTGTGGTTGTTGGTGGGGCTTTTGTTGGAATTTAAAGTAATAGTTTTTTTTTTTTATCAAGTAGTATTGAATTTTTGGTGGCATTTCTCAGCTGTTTAAAGTTTTGATGATCAATTGGGTTTTTAGTGTTTCTCCAATTAGACCAGATTTTATTTCTTTGTAAGATTTGTTGCCTAGTCTCTTTAGTGAGCCATGAAGCTGCTTTTATTCTAGTTCCTATAGAGCGAGAAGGGGCATGGAATTCTAAGATTTGTAAGAATTTGGAGTTAAAGTAGGATACTGCTTCCTCAAGTGGGAGTTGTTTTAAGGGTGACCAGTCACAGGCTTGAAGCTCTGCTTGGAAGCTTGCTGGATTAAAATTATTTTTGTTCTGGGCAGTTTTAAAGGTAGTTTGGTTGAGAATAAAGTTTTTTTTTGTTTGAGTATATAAGTAAGTGAATGGTCACTGATATCGTCAGGAAGGGTACCAGCTTTATAAGAGAGGGGATGACTATTTACTAAGATCCAGTCTAAGATACTCTCTTTGCTACTGGGTTTATGGATTCTGGTGGGGGTGGTGATTGTTTGGGAAAAACCATAGAGGTTTATGTGGGCTGTGGGTTTGTGTGAGGTGCAGGTGTTCCGTTGCTATTAAAATCACCAAGTACAATGGTTTCTTGTGGGAAGGATGTAGAAAGCCAGCAGAGGATATTTTCTAGGATGCTGATGTTATTTCCTGGAGGTAGGTAGGAACATATTATGTATATAGATTTGCTGGCATTAACCTGTAGCTTGGAGATAAGGATTTCAACATTGCTATCTAAAGGTGGTTGTACATTTAGTGAAGTAACCTGTAATTGGGATTTATACAGAATTGCTACCCCACCACCCTTTTTGGTTGTTCAGTCTATTCTTAGGATACTATAACCAGGTGGGATAATTTCATTGTCCTTTATTACTGGTTTGAGCCAGGTTTCAGTTAAACAAAGGATATCAAATGAGTGTATGTCTAGTAGAGCATGTAGTTGGCTAACTTTATTATTTAAGCTCCGTATGTTGAGATGTGCTATAAGCAGAGAATTAGGGGTTCTACTGGGAGTGAATGGGGTAGATGGATGAGGTAGGTGGGGGTTTATAGGGGTGTTGCTGTTTGGTCCTGGGTTGAGATGAATGCCACCATGGAGGACAGGATGTTGTTGATGAGTATATGTAAGCTTCAGTAGTTTACATTAAAAATATTGTGATTTCCTAGATTGAAGGAAAGTAATATGGGCTACCCTATGATATTTAGGTGAGAGATAGGTTGATGTAGATGTTATGTTTAAATGGCTTTGGAAGGTTAGTTGATTTAAAAGTAATGTTTGTTTTAAGGGATGATGAGAACTGGTATAATGTAGGTTTTCATAAAAGGTAAGGATATATGGTGTAGATAGAATGGATAGCTCTGCAAGTAAGAGAAACAGATTTATAAGTATTGGTTTGTGGGTTAAGGTCATGGTGGGTAAAACAAAAGAGTATAGTCAGAATAGTAGAGGCTGGTAGTGAGATAGTCTAGTGTGATGTAGTATTCCAGGGGTGGTAAAAGTATTCCTAGTATGGGAGTGGGTTTGTAGATATGTGATGTACAATAAGTTGTTGAAAACTATTGGATAGCTATCGAGGGGGTGTGGTCTCAGAAGTATAAATGTAGGAACACTGGGCTAGGTGGTATTTGGGGGTAGGGTAGGGGAGTGGAGTGAGCCCACAGGGCGAACGGAGCGGGTTAGAGCAGGTAAAGGAAGATTCTGCAGAGCTAATCTGTGAGCAGCAGTTTCCTGATCGACTGAGTAGTTACAGGTAAGTGGAGTGTGATAATACAACTGTAAGGAGGTAAGAATAGCAGAGTGGAAAATATGAATACAATGTAGTTAGATGGAGGGAAAAGAAAAAAGTAAGAGCAGTATGATAGAGCAAGAAGATTAGCAAGAGGTCAGGGATGAAATAGGGAAAATATACTGTGATGAAATATGGGAAGGTGGGTAAGAGGGTAACCCAAGGCTAGATTAGGGTGTCTCCTAATGGGCAGAGAATAAGGTACAGCAAGAGGTATCTGTAATGAAGATAGCTGGTAGAGATGGTGCAGATAGTGTATTCAAAGGAGGGAAATAATCAGTTGCTTCAGGGGTAGAGAGGGGGTATGGCTGCTGGCTTCCTGGCTCAGTAGCTTAAATGTATTCAATTCTAGGTAAATTTCAAACAATTAATTCAGCTTAACAGTTAGGCCTAGGGTAGAAAATACTTTCATATTCCATTTGGTAACTGGGAAACCATACTAGAGTGGCAGGTTTCTTTGGCCAGACGTTGGGATGGCTGATAACAAAAGAAAAAGGTCCTTAATGACTAGGCATGTCCCTTAGTGCAGGATAGGAGGTAGAGAGCTGGGAAGATTGGAAAGAGAAAAAAAGTACAAGTTAGGTGTTAAGGCAACAATAATGTCTTCTTTGTTAATTAACAAGTCAGGGTGAAAACACAGTTAAAACAGTGAATAAATAGCACCTTGTCTGTATACAGTAGCTAATAATGCTAAGGGTGTTAATCTTAAGTTAGCTCTAAGACAGAGTTCTTTCCCATTAACACAATTAGACCTATAAAGATAGCCACAAGGACATCAAATGAGCAAGCAGTTTTATGCAGGCATATGGGACTAGCAAGTTACCATTTATAATTAAGAGCAATAAGGAGTAGTAGAACGTAATATAGATAACACAATATTAGTCTGTATTACTTAACAGTGAGCTAGATGGCAATAGAAAAATACAACAAATCATAGTAGGTCATGATGTAATTACACAAACATGTGTTGGAGAAGTTCTCAACAATAAGGTGAAGGTAACGGTTACTTGAATTGTGTCTCCCACTGAGCTTTGCCGAAAGTTCTTTGCCCAAACTGCCTACTCTCCTTAACAAAAGTATAGCTGCTATGGGCAAAACAAGTTCCATTGCCCTATACCTTAATTAAACTATCCCTACAGAGTCCCTGCTCAGTCTAAATACCCTCAGCAAGCTTGTCCCTTTCTGCAGGGTGAGACCTGACTATATTCCTTTTAAGGAAGGATTAATAGCAGTGCTCCGACCACATATATCCCAAATAGAAGCCCGAATAAAGTACCTAAGCTAGGATACACAAAGACCTATACAGAAAACAATGTGAAAGCACCCATCCGACTGCTTATTTAAGCGCTCCTGATAACACCAGTTAAAGTATCCTTTTATTAAGAGTAAAAAAGACCACCCAGCATCAACTGTATAGCAGGATAGTTAGAGGCTTTCCACAAAGGATTGCTTTTTGAAATAAGCAGTATTTGCTTAAAGGAAAGGTTGCCAACAGGATATAGTAGGCAAACACTAGTACAATAAGGTCAAAATACACCAGCAAAGTATTTAAGCGCTCATGATAAAACAGTGAAAGTACCCCTATATTTAGAGTACAAAAGATCACTCAGAGTCAACTGTATAGCCAGAACATTAAAAAAAAAAGCCTTTCCAAAGACTATCGCTATTATAAAATAAGCAGTACTCACTTACAGAAAAGTTAACCAGCAGGAATCCTAGGCAAACACTAGTGCATTAAGGTCAAAACACAACAGCAGAAATAATATAGATGCTTAAAATAGTAAGGTTATCAAGACGCCTAGGTGAAACGCTACTACAATAAATGTTGAAACAGCGAGTGGTAGGAGGATGAGGAGACTGCATAAAATACAGCGGAATACAATTTGAGGCTCAGTACATTCTTTCTTAAAGCCTGTTCCTAAACTCCTGTAACACTGCTCAGATTTCTCGAATCTGGGTAGGAGATAGCTGCTCGGACATTGCTACCCCTTCCACTGAGGTGTCAGTTTGAGACTCACTGAGGAAATCACTCAGCAGATTTCCCTCAGACTCCTCCTGCAGTCCACTGCAAATACTCAGCACAAGAGCCTCCCTATCATGGTAAGTTTCATCATGTCAACATGATACAATGTGTGCCCCTGCCTCCTGCCTAGATGTTCTACCATGTAGTTAACATCACTGACCTTCCTTACCACCTTGTAGGGTCCTTCACAAGCTACTTGCAGCTTGTTGTGTCTCACAGGAATGAGAGGCATTATCTGCTGCCCTATAGTATACTCTCTAGCTCAAGCATTCCTGTCATACCAGACCTTTTTCTGTTGTTGGGCTTCTGTCGGGTTCTCCTGGGCCAAGTCCATGAGTTCCCTAAGCCTTGTTCTGAGGTTTAGGACATATGTCACAACAGACTCCTTGTGAGATTCACACTCACCCTCCCACTCATCACAAATTAAGTCTAGAGGCCCCCTCACCCTGTGCCCATACAACAACTCAAAGGGTGAGAAACCTGTGGATTCCCGAGTAACCTCTCTATAAGCAAATTACAGATGCAGCAAATATTTGTCCCATTACCTCTTAAACTGGTCTGCAAATGCCCATAGCATGGACTTAAGTGTAGAGTTTAGCTTCTCAACAAGACCATTAGTCTGGGGAAGGTAGGGAGTGGTCTTTAGGTGCTTCACCTCACAGTACTTCCACAGACAAGCCAGCAGGTCTGACATGAAATTGGCACCTCTGTCAGTCAGTATTTCATTTGGGAAACCTACCCTGCTGAAAACCTCTAACAAAGCATTTGCCACCTTTTCCACCTCAATGGAGGACCCTGCCTCAGGGTATCTTGTAGCATAATCTACTACCACTAGGATATACTTTTTCCCTGTGGAACTTGGGGTACTCAGAGGCCCCACAATATCTGTAGCTACCCTCTGAAATGGTTCCTCAATCACAGGCAAAGGCATCAAATGAGCTCTCAACTTGTCTCCTACCTTGCCTACCTTTTGGCACTGCTCACAGGTCCTGCAGTACCCTGTTACATCTCTGGAAATCCAAGGCCAATAAGATTCTGCATAATATGTCTCTTTGTACATTTTATGCCCATATGACCTTCAAAGGGAGCCTCCTTCGACTAAATAAACATAAGAACATCTGCATAATTTCCTTATATATCTCCCCAGGCGACAACATCTCTACCCTTGAAAACATTCTTCATTGGGACTCTTCTGAAATAAGATATGAAACCTACATTCTTGGTGATGTTAACATAGATTGGAATAAAATTAACACACCTTCTCCCTCCCTGTCCATTAACCTCTACAACTTCTCCCAAGTAATCCACTCAACAACTCGTCCTAACAAAAACCATCCCCCTGGTTCCATCATTGACTGGATCTTAGTCTCTCACCCACACAAAATAACTCTTTCTGGCACTGTCCCTGACTCCTTTAGTGACCATCTCTCTGCCTTTATTCACCGCTCAGCCAACTCCATTCAATATCAACACCACTATATTCAAACACGTAACCTTCACAACTTCAAACCCACAATCTTCTCAAATATTCTTAAAGAAATAAACTGGCAAATTCTGAACTCTCTCCGCCTTGACGCCATTGAATATTTTAACCCTGTCTTCCTAAATACTCTCAACTCCCTAGCCCCTCTAAGAAACAATCGTGTCAAAGTCAATCCTGCTCCTTGGCTGTCGAATGAAACAAAACAAAGCATGCACCTCAGGGACAAGTCCTGGAAGCTTTACCAGAAAAATAAAATGTCTTCTACCCTACTTCAGTATACCCAACTCCGCAACCAAGTAAAGAAATTAATCTCCTCAGACAAAAAAAACTTTTATAATAAACTGTAAACCAATAATATGAAAAACCCAAAACAATTCTGGAAATCAGTCAATTCCCTTCTGCATCCAGGGTCCAGAATAACCCCTGCCCTGACCCTAGTTTAACTGACTTGGAGCTGAGCTCTCACTTCAATGCTTTCTTTACTGAATCCATAGCTAAGCTCACGAAAACTTTCCCTAAAAACAATTCTCCCAACTCTCCCTCCACTTTACCCAACAACACTAACAACTGCCCTCTTAACTTCCAGATCAAACCAGTTTCAACCATTTTTATAAAAAGGCTCTTATTTAAACTAAAACCTTGCTACAATGCCCCTGACAATATGCCCTCCTCCTTCCTTAAATATGTTGCAGAAGGCATAGCTCTCCCTATCAGTATCCTCATTAACAGATCCTTAAAAGAGTCTTATGTACCCAAACTCTGGTGCTCAGCCTACATCCTACCTCTTCACAAAGGTGACAAAACCACCAACATTTCCAATTTCCGTCCAATCGCCCTTCTATCCCCTATATCTAAAATATTTGAAAAAATGTGTTCACCATCAACTTATGCCTTTCCTAATCCAGAATCACCTCCTAACACCCACCCAACGTGGCTTTCGCCCTGGCCACAGCACTATAACTGCCTTAATATCCTTCCTAGAACCAATCAATCAAGCTCGAGATTCCGGACTACTAGTATCCACACTACTGATAGATCTAGCTAAAGCTTTTGACACCATCTCCCATAAACACCTTCTCTCTCATCTCGCCAACCTCAATCTCTCCCCCACTTCTCTAGCCTGGTTCTCCAGTTACCTATCTGACAGATCCCAAGCCATCAGATGGAAGAACTCTACCTCCTCCTCCTTGCCAACACCAACTGGCATTCCCCAGGGATCCATCCTAGGACCCTTACTTTTCAACATCTTTATTAATAACCTCCACACTGCCATCCCCGATACAACAGTCATCCAATATGCTGATGACTCTACCTTAGTCTGTGCCGCCTCTAACCTACCTGAACTACTAACCAAAACCCAAATCACATTTTCCACTATAGAGAACTGGATGCAACAAAACCATCTCTCCCTCAACTCTAACAAATCTAAAATACTACTCTTCCCTCCTACTAGGGCTTTCTCCTTTGACAAAAATGCTTTCATAGTCCTAAGCCAAACCAACACTGCTATTGAAGTTGTCCCCTCCGCAAAACTTTTTGGCATTACTATAGACGAAAACCTGAAATTTGACATCCACATACAACAAAACATAAAGAAAACCCACCAAAAGTTAGGTATGCTCTACCGGAACAACCACTTTCTTACCAACTCCTCTAGACATACCCTGGCAACTACCTACCTTCTACCTACTCTACTCTATGGCGCCCCTCTCTTAACTAATCTGTCTTTTTCTATCATCTCTAAACTTGAAACTTGCTATAATAATAGTCTCTAAATTTGCCACTAATTCCAAAACCTCAACTCACCACTGCCTTTCCCTGCAATCTCTAAACTGGCTAGAACTATCTAACCACCTAGACTATCTTCAACTAACCACAGCTCACAAATTAATATTCTACCCTGAAAAATGCACAGCCATAACAAACGTCCTTCCTCCATACATCCTGAATAGATCTTTGAGATCTGAACACCAAAACTTCATCTCCATCTACAAACCAAAACGTCCTGCTGGCCATCTACTTCTCTCCTTCTCACTAGGTAAGAAATGGAACTCTCTTCCCCCTTCTCTCAGGAATATACCCAACATAGAATCATTCAAGACCCAACTATTCCTATACCTATCATCCAAATGGAAATGCTCCTGCATAAACTCTACTGAATGCCCCCATTGACTATTCTACATTGCTTGTGTTTACTTCTACTCTCCTAAAATAGACTCAGCAGTCTTTCTCTGACTAATGAATTTCTTCCTTAACACTACAAACTGTAAATACTATATATATCAGTACCACCAATGTAAAAAAAAAAAAAAATTCATATTCTTACAGATTTTTGTATCACATTGTATTGAATTGATATTCCAGTAATGGGTGTTCTCTATTATCTATTAGCTGCATTGTTTGATTTACATCTTATGCATCTGCATTTCTTAGGCCCAGTGGACTTCCCCGGTAATCAAACTGAAAATAAATAAATAAATAAAAAGGAATATCATGGGCTACGGCTAGAAGTTCCAGGTGGTAGGCTCTAGGCACTACCAACTGCTGTCTTCTCTCATCTTCTAACCCTCCCTCAGGGGTCCACTCTCTATACAGTAACCCATTGTCCCTGTATACAGATTACCCCTTCCCTTGAGAATCAGGTGCCTCACTAGCTACCTGCCTCAGGCCTTGTAATGTAGGGTCTGAGAGCTGAACCTGTCTCAACTCTCTCTTTGTAACCTTTCCCAACTCCCCTTTCTACAGGAAGTCTGGCATCCTCTTACAGTGGTGTCTCACTCTCAGCCTGGGTGCTACTACTCACCTCTACCTTTGCAGTTACTCTGTCCAGGGGAGCATCAGTACCAGCAAGCAGCTGTGGCTCACCTTCAGTCTCACTGCTACAGAATAGCTCCCTTCCTGAAGAAACCTCCTGGCTGCTAGTGTATGGTCTGACAGCATCTCCCTCAGCTAAAAGACCCACCTGCTTGTCTCCAAGCCTGACTGTGTGCAACTGCATTAACACATGGTACTGCCTCATCAAACTCCTTCCCTATCAGGACATCTGCAGGACAGTACTTTGGTACCCCTGTTGTCTTGAGACAACCTACTGTTGGCATTTTGTCCTTCCCACTTACTAGCACCATCATCTTTTGTTCCCCCCTTGCCTCCATGGACATCTATATGCCACATGGCCTTACTGGTTGCATTCAAAATATTTAACCCTAGGTCCTGGATGTGTACCTGGAAAAGTGGCTTTCCCTACTACTGTCAGATTCTGTTGGTGCAGTCTGGGCTGCTCACCATGGGTTCCTTTTGACCCATGAGCAGCACTGGGTGTCCCTTTCCTGTGCAGTGATACCTGCTTGCTAGTGTATAGGTCTCCATTCTTCCCCAACTCATCCTAAGTAGCACATTGTCTAGCAGCTAACCAGATCCTCATGTCCTTAGGCAAAGTGCTAAGGGCTTGTTCCCTCAACAATAGGTCTGCTAGCCCTTCAGAACTGGTGACCTGACATCCACTCACCCACCCATGAAAATAAGTGCTTAGTGCAGCAACATATTCACACACACTTTTATCTGCCATTCGTCTATGCTCACAAAACTTTTTCCTATGAGCTTCAAGTGTTAGCTTAAACAATTCTTAACAGCAGTATAATAAAAAAATTCATGATCAGATAATATAGACAGCACAGTTACAGCTTTACCATGTATTAAGGGGGTCAGGAACTGTACCCAGAGCCTTTGGTCAACACAACATCATACTGTTTAGATACCCTCTCAAACATATGAATGAAACTATCAGAATTATCCCCCTCTGTAAACTGCAGAAGCAATTTACTGATCTTTTGTGCTTCTGGGGTCCAGTTACTCCCTTCCCTATTCCCTATTACCTCCATGACTCTAGCAATGGGTCAGATCTCCTTTTTGTGCTGCCTCTGCCTCTCCTTCTCCTCAGTTTCCAGGCATAGCAGTTTCTCATTCTCCTCAGCCTATAGACATCTCAGTGTCTCTGCTACTTCTGTTTCCAAATGCCTGGCCTCCAACTCAAGTCTCTTTAGCTCCAGATGGATTTTATGTCCTCTGCAGAAAGGTTGAGATGTCCATTCTCTGAGTGTTGTACATCTCCATGGCCAGTCTGATCGTACTCTTGGTTGCTGTTCTCTGATGCAGCTGTGACCAAAGCTGCAATCATGTCTGCTATAGTCAGGTTTCCATGCACCAGTCCTTTAGCCTGGCACATCTCAGCCAACTGGCTCCTTGTCAGCTTACCGTACTCCTCTACTGACATGTTTGCCTGCTCTTCCTGACTAACTAAGCTAACAAAAGAAATAAAACAATTGTGATCTGAACTCTGAATATTCACTGCATGGCTGATTTGAGTACAAAAACACCTTCAGTGATCACTGTACACAAGCTACAGGAATTCACTATCCACACCACTACAAGCCAATTAGTATGTGATGTGGCTAACTCACCACTATCAAGCAATTAATATTTGATGTGGATATCCCACCACTGCCAAACAATTATTATGTGATGCCTGTGCACTGGCCCATTAATCAAGAAGCCTCAATCCTCACCACTAGCACCAGTGAGGGGGTTGCACATTGGGAAAGATAACAAGTACACACACAGTAAAGTACAATTTCTCTTAAGAGCACCTAGAGATTACAGTCAGAATGGGGCTGGTTTCTCCCTTTCTCTACAGATCCCCAATAAGACTCCCCACTGGCACAGCTATAGGGTATTATCAGCTGGTATAAGACCCTTCCCAGAGGGTGAACAATTTCACTGTGTAATATTACTGTTATCCCAAATAGTAAGTGTGCTGAACAGCAAGACTATTGGAGTGGCTTGGACAGTATCACCAAATACATGCGATGTACTGTAAGAGCTTAAATTATCTTTACACAAAACAGCTACAGTTAAAAGGTTTAAAAATATTTAATAATAAATAATAAAAACACAAGACAAATCTCATCAATTCAACACAGTACTAATCAAGAGTTCAGAAATCACAGGAAACGTTTAAAACTATATTGTAAGATAGTCTGACAAATATAGAACACAGCTAGGCTTATATGGCAATATTTCTATCTAACTCTAAGAGAAACAATCTTCTAAATAACTTACATACAGTGCAAAGCAAGTGCTGGTGAGCTGATGTGTTCAGGTTCAGACAAAATACAAAATGTCCAATCTTTCTCTCTGAGAAAGTCTTAAATTGATAACACCCAGTACTGCTGATTCATTTCACATTACATAATTTTTATCACTTCTCCTTTAGTTCCCAGGTTAACAAACTCGAAATTTACATTTCTTGTAAGCTGCACCTGGCCAGGAAGCCACAGTAATAAAATACACTTTTACTTGCAAAGCCTTAGTAATTATCTGTTAAATTAAGACAATAGAAAGAATTTGCTAGCCCAGACATCCTGTCTCCGAGCTTGAGATCAAACACAGTTGTAATTCTTTACTTAGCTTTCTTCCAGCAGAATATAACACAGTTTTCTTGCATTTAGTTTTCTTACATTTGTAAAAACAAGCCTGTGGATTATATTAACATTTACAATGACATAGAATTATCTACACAATTCTATCTATCTAGGCTGGCAGCCTCTACAGGCATTAATCACTTCTTCTGGTAAATGTTCCTATGGATGTACATAATAATATTGTTTCATCACATTATTGGACCATATCCAAATACATGCAATAGGTGGATTGGACTGCCTAAATTGGCCATAGGTGTGAGTGTGTGGTGTGGAATAACTACCATGGCAGGGCTAGCCACCATGCAGTGTAAACCTTGGCTCTAGATGATTGTCACTGTTGAAGTGACACCCCAATCCTATGTGCAAAAATGGGAAAAGAGGTTGTGGATTAATGTTTTTTTTCTTGATAAATTTTAGATTCTTCATTTGCATATTCTTTTTCCCTTTTTTAATCCCATCATCTCCAAGAACTTTTTATACGTATATGTAAACATTCTCACTATTAATTTCTCATCTCCTTCCTTTACTCACTTTTACACTCTATACAGTTTTAAAGAAGCAGGATAAAAAAATGGATTTAGCAACCCCTGTGATGAAGGGAGATACTGCTAGCATATCTACCTGGAATTTTGTAAATAATTATATGTCATTTCTAAATATCAACATGATCTCTATATAAGATGCTTGCATTACAAATGTATTAGAATTGTATGTCATATAAGATGATTTGTGCAGACATGCATGCTGAAGAGTTATTTTGTAGAGTGCTCGTGCTTGAAATGTATCCACAGTATACCCTACTGGAAAAGAACAGAAATGTGCATGTACTACTGTAACTGTTTAAATGTATATTTTAACAGTGGAAATTAGAATACAGGAGGTTAATTTTAGAAAAATAGCTGAAATTAAATTACTTTATGGTCAGGCCATAAAATATGTTATCTTTCAGTTTCAGTGCAGAAACAGACACAATGTCTATATTAGGGAGATTTCTCTATTGTCTTTATAGGGCAATAATTACTAGTTTTGAAATGTGAAGGGATGCAATTGTTTTATGGCTTCCACCATCTGCATAAGATCTGAGGTCTATGTATTTTCACAGGTAGATGCTAAATTCTACCAGCTGCTGATAAAGGTTATTTTGGGTCTGGGAACTAGGAGTCAGATGACAACCAATGATGTAATTCTGCAAGTTATCCCAGGAATAATATTTGAGATATTAATTTGAGAAGTCTCTTAGTGAGAGAAGGCATTTTGTATTATGTCTTGGACCTGACAAGAAGACCCATTCACCACACATTTGCCTTGTTCTACAGTAAGTGAGTCTAGGGAACAGTGTAATTCTCTTAGAGATAGTCAGGAATATAGCAAATATTAATTTAGATGTTTTTCTTTATTTATTTGAGATTGTCCTGCAATGTTGTTTTAAATATTTCCTGTGATTTTGAATCTATCACTGTAATTATACTGAATATTTTCTTGTTCTTTTAGTATTTATTATTAAATATATTTAAATCCTTCATTGTGATTGATCTTGCATATTTATTTGGTGACACTGTGGGACACTCCTAATAGCCTGGCTCTTGGTCAAACTACCTTTTGTATTGATAGTAACATTACACAGCAAGATTGGACACCCTTTGTTAAGGGCCTTAAAGTAGTTGATAAGGGGTTGTGGTGGCAGTGACAAGTACCTTATTGTCCGAGCAGAAGGGGGCATAGCTGTTAAACCTGTGCCAGCCCTTCCCAGGTGTGTGTGCATAAAACAAATCTTCAGAAGTGTGTGTGTGTCAGCTACTTAGGCAAGGACATGAAAGAATAGTTGAACAAAGAGAGTGTTAGAGGAATTGGCTTGGAACTCTGGCTAAGGACTCAACTCTATAGCTGTGCCAGTGGGTTGTCTTACTAGGGATCTGGAGAAAGAGGGAGAAACCAGCCCCAGACTAACTGTGGTCTCTGTGTGCTCTTAAGGGAAATTGCACTTGATCCAGAGAGCTGCATCTGGAAATACTGTTTGTGTACCTGTCATCCTCTCAGTGTATGTCCTCCATTGGTGCCAGTGGTGAGGATTAAGGATCCTTGATTACTGCTTCATTGGTGGGACACCACAACCCCAATCCTCCTTTAGAGGTTCATAGGTGTTTACTAGGCTAATGGCCAGAAGGGTCTTTTTAAACCTAGACATGCATTCCAAATTTCTGACAAGTTCTTGTACCCTTATGTGTAAGCAGGGGCTTGGGAGATGAACCATTTACAAGCAGGGGCCTGGGAGATGAATGATTTTACAGGCTGCCTGTGTCCATTAGAGACATAGCTGCCAAACCAGGGATTGATTTCCTGTTCCTCATCCATTTGAACTAGTTAAATTTGAATTGAGTTATGGAGGAACTCTGCTTCACGTGGATGGGGAGCCTGTTCCAGAGAAGGGGTAGGTTCTGGGGTGCATATCTGTTTCTCCAGCAGGTTCTATTTATATCACAGGCAAGTTTTAAGTCTCTAGAATGGGTGATTCTGGTGCTGCTTGTTTTGCAGATATACAAGAGGTTGATTAGAGTGGGTTCTGACAATGACTTGTATGCTATGCAAGATCTCCCCTTAGTAGCCTGTAGGAGACAGAATGCAGGGATAGGGCCTTGAGGCAGTCTGCATAGGACATGTTACTTATGCCTCTATATTCATTTAGTGAGGAACATCTGTCAAAGTTCCAGTTGTTAGATATGCCTGATTAGATACATACCAAAGGGGCCATTGTACTCAATGATAGGTCTGATGAATGCCGAATACAATGGAACAATGACTTCCATGGACCTAGATGCCTGATCTCCATTTATAAGTTGCACAACATAGAATGATTTCCTCACTACTGCAGACATGTGATGGTCATGTTTGCCCCCAAGTCCCTGACTACTAGGTCATCTCTTACGGGTGTGTTGTCAATATGATAGTTACATGGGGTGG
Organism: Protopterus annectens; assembly: GCF_019279795.1. Classification (NCBI taxonomy): domain Eukaryota; kingdom Metazoa; phylum Chordata; order Ceratodontiformes; family Protopteridae; genus Protopterus; species Protopterus annectens. The sequence continues at coordinate 288,238,649 of NC_056742.1, forward strand.
ATGACTTTCTGAAGGATACGGTTAAGCATTTCTTGGCATTTAGTTTTAGTCCATGACTCTGATACCATTTATTCATCTTCCTTCATAGACAACATATCTCCTTTTACTGTGTTTAATATTGAACTCCCATATGAAAGAAAACACCAATTGCACAATTTCCTTTTCATATTTTTCTGGGTTCATATAAACATTTGACATACATGCTAGTTTCCCATTAATAGATAATTCACCAGATAAGCCTTTTTCCTGAACGATAATATATACATCCTCCAGAGAAGACACATTTTTTTCATTTCTTCCCACTGCATCATAACATCATTTTCACAAAAGAAATACCTAGCAAAGACACTTCTTTCGCTGAAAAATAAACACCTCGATTTTCATTAGCTCATTAAAACCCTTAACTGTATCATTATTCAAGGCCATTCCTATTTACTTTAAACATCCATTCAGACAAACCAACACTTCCCTCATCCATATTTGTTCTTTGCAACTACAGCTTCATTGTCTGTGTATGTCAAAACTACTGGAATCACTGCCTTCTTCTGCATCACATTATCTAGCATCTTTCATTTTATAAGCTATTTTGCTCACTATCACATTCATTACCAAGGCAAATAATAACTTATGGACATCCTTGTCTTATACCAAGATTCATGCATATTTATTTTCTCAGCCACCCATTCACTAACACTCTCCCTCCATTATTTGATATGCTGACATACACACTCTCCTAATTCTGTTACCTATTCCTTAATTCTCCATAATACCCCACAAAGCATCATGTCCTGCTGTATTAAATGCCTTGCTAATATCACCTACCATGAATTTCATATCGTTCCTTGTATGTTTACTATCGTGTGTATATATATATATATATATATATATATATATATATATATATATATATATATAAATATATAAATATATATATATATATATATATATATATATATATATATAAATATATGGGTTCCGTTCAGAAGCTCAAAATACTGAAATCTCGAATTTCAGTATTTTGAGCCCAATTAGCTGAATCCACATAATAGCGAAAGTTGAGAAGCACAAAATTCAAAACCTCAAATACCGGCGGTTTTGAATTTCGCGCTTCTAAAGTTCCACTATGGTTATGTATTCAGGTAAGTGTGTGTATGCGTTAAGGGGTTTGGGTATGGGCTATGGTGTGTGTCAGAGTGTTTTGTTGCTGTGATGTGTGTGTGCGAAGAGAAAGTAGCTTGTGTGGTGGTGTTTTGTGTGTGTTTGTATGTAGTGCGACCTCGGAGTGAGAATATTTAAGTAGGGGGGGCACAGTAGAGTGATTGTGTGTGTGTGTGTGTCTCTGTGTCTGTGTCTGTGTTTGTGTGTGTGTGTGTGTGTGTCTGTGTGTTAAACCCATGAAACTCAAAGCTTCGAGGTTTTGAATTTTGCGGTTTTTAGATTTCGTTGTTTCATGGATTCCACTTCTTGAGCTCGAGATACTGAAATTTGAGATGTCAGTATTTTGAGCTTCTGAAGTGAATCTATATATATATATATATATATATATATATATATATATATATATATATATATATATTTTTTTTTTTTACATCACAACTGTATTAGCAGCTGCTATCCCCTATTCTTCTCATAATACTAAATAATCTATCTCAGATCAAAGCCCCCCTTCTTTAATCCATTGACATTTGTTCCAAACAGCAAATGTATCACATTTTATTACTTCCCTTTCTTTTTACATTTTTTCCTTAAGTCAGAATTAAAGTCTCCTGCGATTATAATTTACATGTTAACCACCACATACCCTAATATTTAATGAAACAGATTCTGTCTTTCTTTGCTAGTTATATATATGTATATGATTCTACAATTCTATAAACATGCTCTTGCCACCTCACAGCTGTAACAATTAACTTTCCCATTGTTATCAACACTGCATCTAGTATTTTCAGTTTTTTTACACAATACAGCCACTGCAGAACAATGTTCATTTCTGAAGTTTCATATTATCCCCCCACACGCCATTTTTTTTCTGTTTGTAGTCTTTCTTCACTTGTCAGGAATCTTGCATCTTCAAACAGAATAACATCCACATCACACTTAGCACACCATTCTAGTATCCTTATCCTTCTTGCAGTGTGAATAATACTGTTCACATTTACTGAAAGTACTCTAAAATTGTTTCTTTTCCTTCTTTTTAAATTCAGGGGAAATATTTTAAAATTTTAATTTTCTTATTTTTATTCTATACCCAACTGAATATTTTTTCTGGGTTATTATACAAATAATCATTGATCCTCAGAATCAGATTTATCACTGGCAAGAACTACTGCATTCACACACTTTCCCTTTCTCCCCTCCATATTTTTCCTTCTTCTACAGTTTCTTCTTCATGTGGTTCAACTTTTCCCCCACCATTTTGTTGTCCTTTTTCATCTGTTTTCTCTCCCTCCCCCTTCTTTTTTTCATTATTCAAAAAATGTCTTTTTTTTTTACACAACCTGCATTCAGGCAAACAACTTCTTGTTGCATGCCTTTCTCCCCATACTGGTTACATAGTACCTTGTCACAATCATTAATTAAATGAGAAAACTCCCCAAAAAGCAACATGATTTAGATTGACCAGCATATGTTAATGTCCTTCTATGACCAGCTGAATAAATAACACTAGGAAGTGCTTCACCATGTTTTTTTTTTCATGTTTCTAAACAGCTAGCAACCCTCCCTTCTCTCACCTCTAACTTTTACAGTATTAACAGTAGCTTCACATAGACCATGCATACATTTTTTATATTATCTTTTTCTAGTTCATCATTTCTAAACTGCAAAGTGACACTTTTAAACATTTAAGTTACTACCAGAAAAGAAATAATTGTTCCATGGATACATATCCTTCCTTTTTCACACAGCTCCAGAAATTTCATAATCAGTCCAAGAGTTTCAAATGTTAAGTCACAAAAACTCTATTTCCCAATATTATAAAGGTTCACATTTGTTGAGTTTTAAAACCCATAACAGTTACCAAATTTTCCCATATGTAATATCTAGTTATTAGTTTCATTTTTTGTTCTTATTCTTACAGATGGTCTACTCTTCAGTATTACTTACAGTTTGTTGCTGTTCCTTTTTTCCTTGTTGTCAGTGAGGGAGATATTTACTTGCTCGTCTCTCTCAGTTTTTGCTGTCTGCCTTTTTTACTTTCTGCCATTGTTGCATACGTTTTGACTACTGCATTCTCTGCTGCCACATCACCTGTTTCCTTTTCCACATGTCCATACACAGCACTTTAGAAAAGTTGTCTGCTATCTCAACTCATCCAAAACAGTCACGTGGATCATCCATATCAATTATTTTTAACAGAACATTGTCTACAAGTCCTCCTGTCACCAGTTCGGTTATCTGCACCACTTTAACTGACTCGCTTACTTCCTTCTCTATGGAGACAGCTAAACACTATTCATCTGTAGCATCCACCATGAAGAAATATTTATCTATAATGTGATGTTACATATGAATCAATTTTTTCTCCAAATTCTAACTTTCCACCTGCAAACTCTCCATGGCTTCTCTTTCCCCTTCCATGTGGCTCCTTCCCTTGGGCCTTTTCATTCTGCTGCAGGAGATTTCCAGAAACATCTAGCAGCTCCAAAGAGTAGAAGAAGTTTCCTGATGCCCTGGCTAACTTTCCTGTAGTGGTACCATCTGTGGTCTCCCCTGAAAAGAAGCTACTAGCTTAGTGGGGCTCACCTGATCAGCAAAGAATAAATAAATACAAATTTCTCCCTGTTGTAAGAGTGATCCTTTGTGAATTATAAAGGTTTTAATAAAAAACTTGCAATGCCAGATCCTCAGAAAAATGTTATCCAGCAAGCCTTGACTCCTTCATCACTTTTCTAATTTTTTATAAGTAGATGCAACCTAATTTCAACTAAGAGGTCTTTTCACTTTTATGAACATAAAGACATGTCTGTTTTTCAAGTCCCTTTAGCTTTTCTATATCCTGTGGAATAGTCACCATTCATGAGAGAATGGACAAATAGCACATTGCTATCAGTCTCTGGCAGTGTTTGTGTAGAAGCCAGGTATGCAAATTAAGCTGTTGGGAATGCCATAACTTGGTACTAATTCATTTTTGAAGATTGATTATTTCAATATTCCTATACTTGAAGTGCATTATTAGAGCACAGCAAGTAAATTAAAGTATTTGTGTATTATGAGGGAAAAAAAACACTACAAACTATTTAGACCTCCAAATTCCAGTATACATGTTTCACTGCATGCTAAGATGCATTTCAGAGCCATCCTGTTTATTTGAAAAGTTAAATTTACTTTTATGTCTTGGCTTTTTGTTCTTGTTAATTAATAAGAGGCGAAGGAAGAAATTCTAGTGCTTTGTTTCAGAAATATATATTTTTGTCTTTCTGAAGTCTTCAAAGAAGGAGAAAGGCAAATGCTTTATTAAAATGCCTTTTTCCAAGCAGCAGTAGCCTTAGAAGTGATTCTAATTAGTAACATGTGGATGAAGGGGTGGCCCTCACACAGAACACTGATTTTCAGTCATCTAACTGTTGTTGCGTACATTTATGAAGAAATGTGCGTCATGTTGTAGGAGACTCAGTGAAGCATTATGTTTCTGGTGCATAGTTTCTTAGTAGGCAAGGGAGTTCTGCAACCTGGAGCATGCCGAAATTGACAGCTATTATTAAAGCTAAGGAAGTCTCTGCTGATGCAAAAGGAGGAGATGCATTTTAACTGAGGCACATTTAGCTGAAGCTGGTTTTCACACGAGTTCTGAATTTATTTACTTGGTTGATTGATGGAGTTGCTTTTTTCATAATTTGTTTCTTAGAAAGGTTGGTTCATCAAGAAACCCTTTTTTTTTAGCAATCACCCAGGTCCATAGTCAGAAACAATAAAAGTGAAAGGTAAGGTTTAAAAGTATAGAAGATCATAGCAGATAAAGACATTTTTTTCATTGGCACACGAAGTCATAGCAAATAACATTGACATAATAATGTAGAAATGTTTTCTCATGTAGATAAATAATATATAAATTACTAATAATGTACCAAGGACTGAAACATTTCTGGGAGAATGAATATGGTAAGAGTCATCTCAGGTTTAACTAGTCTTTATAGCAGCAACATCAGGTAAGATCTGTAGGGTAGTCTTGGAAACTTCTCTTTTTTTTCATTTTTATTGATTTATTTATTGTATGCTGGTTGAAACCCACTAGGCACAAATTTTCTTTACAGGCATGACTTGGAAGCACTGCCTGGTTAAATGACTTACTCTGAGTGTCACAATAGGCAGATGAAGACTGAGGGACTGAAAACATAAACTACAGGTTAGTTTGTTATACAGCTCAGAGCTTTAATACTCTGAATTATCTGCCAGACCATATACAGTGTAATTTGTGAAGGAAGAACACCAAGAACATTACTAACTGGCCAGACTAGTAGATATGGAGATATATAATATGGGAATAAAAGTGTCACGGGACATAACAGTGAAGAGAAGGTGTATACTGCATTAGACAGCAATGTTTGATTTATTTTCTAGTTTATAATGCAGGAACTAAGGAAAAACAAGACAAATATTGCCAATGAAACATTTCTTAACTTACAGTTATTTTCATGCAAGAAGATAAAACAGTGCATAATTTCTTATAAATACAAGCACTGGTATATTTAAAAGTACTAAGCCAGGGGGCAGAAATATAATGTACTCTAACCTGCTCTTTCACATGCAAACTGTGTAGAACAAAAAAGAACATTGCATCACATACATTCCTGAACATTGACCTCCCTTCTTTGTTTATTTCCCCTCAAAGTTTCTCATTTTCTGAGTCTTACGGTTGTGATGTTTGTAGTAATGGGTTCCACAACTGAATATTTTAGCAATCGCATCAAAAGCTTCCTTGGCAATATTAAATCCCTTAAAGTACAACACTGATTAGAAAAGAACTGTTAACCACATGCCTGCACAGCAGTGTAATAAATTCCTGATTAGAAGAACTGATTACAATTGTTAACTACAATAACTACAATCTGCACAGCAGTATAACACCTGTATTTAAAGAAAAACAAATTTCATTTTGTTCTTTGTGGAATCCTGAAAGTGTAATAATAATGGTCATATTTTCTAATAGCATGAAAGTAAACAGTGCACTAATGCATCATTAATCAGTTTTATAAATAAACAATCATTTAGTGCATCCTAGCCACATTTGTGTCTTATTATGTTTGACCACATAGACTGATGTTTGCATGTTACCCTTTCTTAACACATGTTCCTAATTTTTTAACTGGATTTGAATAATTGGTAAAGCAATGAGGAACAGCAGATGACTTCCAGAGTTTACTATTATCTACCCTTATAGTCGTAAGTTTTACAAGAATGCTAATATTAAATGTAATACTTGGCATTCAAATCTTACTGATATCCCTTATATGTCCAGTGATGGACATAAATGTTTCATCTATCTTATGGCTTCATCAGCACAGCATGTGATCATTTGGCAGATGAAATAATCTTGTATTAGAGGCACATGGGTATATGCAAATGACTACCTTAAGGACATGGATTTCCACAGCTGCTGGGATTTGGCTTTATTCGCCTGAATTTGTCCATAACAAACTTATAAAGAAAAACAAATCATAGGCATTCAGAAGTGACATATACCTGAAATACTTGATGTCCTTAAGGGGTCATTTGCATATATCCTATGTGCTCTAATACAAGAGGTCTAAGAAATCACACAGTGGAAACTCTAGCTTGGCTAGATTTATATTGTAGGTTATATTGATTGGTTTGTCTGTGTGACCTTTTTCTCATTGTTTCAGTTTGTTAGTTGGGATATTTTGCAGACACCCTAATGGCTATGGATATCAGTTGGGTATGATAACTCTATGCTTCTAAAGATTATCCAAGCAGTCCACTTATGCAATGCTGATAAGGGCATAAGAAGCCTGAAACATACATGTCCACAGCTGGTGGGGTTCAGCTTTATTGGTCTCAATTTGTCCATAACAGACTTAAAAAGTCATGGGCATTCAGAACTACCATATAGCGGAAACACCCTGGATTCACTTGCATATATCCCATGTGTCTCCAACACATGAGGTTTAAGGAATCATACAGTGGAAACTCTAACTTGGCTAGAGTTTTGTTGTAGTTTTTACTGTATTTACATATACAAATACAGATAAATAGTTTATGATATATATGTAGACATATGTACATATATAGTTTACTATAATTTAAACAAGGACTGGAATGGTGCTGATCAGAATCCCAAAATGATTGCACCAATAAACTACAATGTTGGGACCCTTAAAGATGAAAAACACCAATGACTGAACTTTCCTACCACATCAGACCCAAAAATGAGTGCAACCATGAGTCCTTCAGGGAGGTAAAGTCTGGGAGTTTAGTATTACAAGCCGTAACATTGTAGTTTATCAGTGTGATAATCTCAGATTCTGGTTGGCATTGTTCTCGCTCTTGATAAAATGATCCCAATTCAAATGATGAAAAGAATGTCAAAAATTATCAAAACTGTAATGATCACAAATTTTCTGTGTTTTCACATGTGAGATTGGCTTACAGTGGGGATTGGAACTTGTTTTTAGTATATATAATTAGAAGGGGGTGTGAGGTGTGCAGGGGGGATTCCCTGCCACAGAAAACAAATATTTTAATCTTTTCTCAATTTATTTTTATAGTGTGCAGAGCTACGCGAATCATAAATGCACTTGTTTCAGTACTTTGTGCTCGATGTTTGTTTTCTTGAGGAGTCAAAATAGACAGAGAGAGATAGTCATACTGTAAAAAATCTTATAGCTGTGCATGCACTTAGTCAAATGTGTAATTGTGATTGTTTTTATTAAGGGAAGAATCAGCAGGCAGCACAATGGTAACTATGCAGATGTGATTGAAAAGATGTATAGGAGTTATGCTTGTTTTTATTGATAGTGTATAAATGTTTGCAACTATGTTCATCTGAGAAGTGCAAAAACTACCTATAAAATATACAATTTTTAACTAAGATGTAAACATATACAAAAGAAAATTTAAATGTTTTGGTTTCATTAGATGTAGGGAGTAAATTGAAATACTTTATAAGATTGTCTTTGTGGGAAAAGCAACTACTCTGAGTAGATCATTGTTTGTTCTGAATCTATAATTCCCTTCATCTTTTGTTCCAGTATGGGGTTGTTAGCCAGAAGTGAAAAAACAAACCATTAACTAAAACAAAACTTAACTAATTACTCCAATATGTTTACTTGTGGGAAGTTTCCAGAAATTACCAAGTACTGTGGCCAGAATTGTTGTGCAGAGAGGTTTAACCCCAACTACCACCCTGCCAACTATGGTTTAATTAATGGCTGAGGCAATGACAAGGGTGAATGGGCACTGAATTCTAAGAAGCAGAACATTTGCTGAATTGCAACTAAAGTGGGATAATATTTTAGCACTCCCATTGCACATCCATCCCAAGACAGTATGTGTGTGGGTGATGGTGTGAAAAAATTCCTCCTCAGTAGCACAAGGGATACTGCCCTGACATGACTTAATCTGCTTATCAAACGATCAAGAAAATACAAAACAAAATAAAACACTCGGGGAAAAAAACTCCAAAAAAGGCACCTTAGAGGTATTAAACACCAAACAACAGTTTAATGGTTACTAAAACTAATACAATAAAAACAGTAAGGTTAAGTGCTTTACGTCCGGTAGGATCACTGGACTTCTTCAGACAAACAGTTAAAAGCAAGCACTTTAGTAAAAATACAAAGCAAACCTTTCCCTCATACAAAGTGGCCAATCAAAACCCACAGATATTTAATTAGCAATTAACACTTACAAGTCAGTATTAAAACTTTCCACACTTTAAAAAGGAACTAGTACTTCAAAACAAATACAGTAAAACCATTCTGCAAGTTGCCATTTCTCAATAACCAACTATTCTTACTACAAATGAATACTACTGCCCAAAGTAATATAATGCAATTAATGTTACAGCTAAAACTAACTAAATAAAGTTAAACTTTTAAATGACATTACAAGTTGCTAAAAATTTGACTAAAAATAGATATAATATAAATATGAATATAAATTAAACATAAGTGCAAGTGCAATGACCTATGTTTTTATACGTGAATACTTAACAGTGGAAGAAAAGGACATATATAACAAGTAGTGGAACTACTTGTAAATAGTATCTATCTAATGAGACCCCTCAGTCTTAAGATACTTGAAATCGATACAACCTCATTAAGACCTGGACTTCTACTGGATTCCAAGTGCAACTACCACAATACCTCCTCTTTCTCCAATAGTAAACTAACAGCACCTCCCCTATCATCCTTCACTACTTGATCTACAACTCTGAAGTTAAAAGTGTGACCCGGGCTGTTACTACAGTGTCTTGCCATAGTGTTCTCATTTCTTGCTTTTGCTGTACTGTGTACTTCGTAAACCCTCTCCTTTAGTTTTCTGTCAGTCTTGCCAATATAAAAAGTGGGGCAAGACTGACATTGAGCAAGGTAAACCACAGACCTATTGTTACAGTTATACCTCCCATAAACGGTGAACATTTCACCCCGTACAGAGAAAGTTGAACCCGCAGCGATGTACCTACACAAGCTGCAAGCCTCACACTTGTACATACTGTGTGTATGCACAGTCAGCTGCCTAGAATGTTCCAACAGCGATTTCAAATTCTTACCCTTCTTAAAGATCACCATAGGTTTCCCACCCAACTTAGACAAAAATTCTTCCTCTATAGAAAAAAAATCCTCCAGTGTTTTAGTAGGCTGCTTCTTATAGAGTGAGCATCACTACTAAAGTGCATAGTGAAACTAGTACCATAGTCCTTAAAGTGGGGGACCCTGTCAATATTGTTGATCAACAAGGGGCTATCAGTGGTAATAGCATACTCACTGTTTGCTATCACGCCTGATAAACTCAAAATAGGTTTATACACCCCTTTAGACCTCTTCTCCTGGACTTCACAAATGATTGCATCAACAACGTCACCAGGGTACCCTCTGTTTGTAAGCATGTGTCTCAACAGTTCACATTCATTATTAAAGGGTGTTTCCAAAGTTGTCATCCTGGCAGCACGAATTAGCTGCCCCTTCACTACCGATTTTTTTCCAGTGAAGGGAGTTGGAACTGGTGAAGTGTAACATAGAATTACAGTATGTCTCCTTACGATGAATAACAGCTGTATAACATCCTAGAACATACCCCTTCACCAGTAAAACATCCAAGTAAGCAATACTGTCCTCTTTAAAGGAACTAGTGAATTTCTAAAAACCAGTATTTGAATTAAACAGATTTACCAGTTTGTTAGCTGCCAGGGTGTCACCCCCGAACAATATAAAACACATCATCCAAAAATCATGTATGAAAGTAGATGTTCTGCATGATCTCACTATTATTGAAAACATAATGGGCTTCCCATTGGGCAATCATTAAATTAGCCACATTGGCCCCACATGGGGAGCCCATTGCTACTCCCACTTGCTGTAAATAAATTTCACCGTCAAAGGTGATAAAGATCCAGGAATTCTTCAGCTATTCTCATCTCACTATCAGATGCCCCATGGAACCTCATCCTCTCAACCACCCACTCAATTCTCGTATCATGGGGTATAGAAAAATACAAATCAACAACATCAACAGTCAAGAAGTTAACTTCCTTCTCAAAGGTCATAGTGTTAATGGCTGCTAGAAACGACCAAGAGTCCTTGCATATCTGTCTCTCTTTAGAGATGTATTTTTTTCAAGATGTCCACAAATTTCACATTAGCATAATTAATAGACTGCTTAGCATTAACTAACGCCCGCATGGGGGTGGGGTCAACTATAATTTTATGTAACTTAGGCACCCCAAACAAAGTTGGAACCCTAGGAGATAATACAGTTAAATAGCCAAGAGTGGATTATCTATTAGGCCTTCGATAAAAAAAAATCATCCAAATAAGTATTAATGTCTCTATAAACTCTATTCACTTTGTTAATACTAGATTTCCTGTAGATAGAACCATCCAACACTTTCCTCATTCTAACATTATAGTCAGAAATGTCCATTATTATGAGACCCCCCCCCCTCCCGTCAGGTTTTAAAACTTGGAGGGGTAAAGATCTCAAATGGTTCAAAGCCATACATTCTTGATAACTAACACTGGACTGCTCTCCCCTTTCATGTTTTTTAACCAAAGTCCCTTAGTTCTAGTTCACACATAATCTCAAAAATTAATAACCATGGATTGACTGGAGGATTATAGGTGCTCAATGCCTTTAAAGCTTTACTTTCCATATAGTTGTTTGCATACATGAGTTTTAAGTTCAATTTACGTGTAAACATTTTTAAATCAGTTAAAGTCACTGGTAAGTTACACTGGGCAGTCGGTACAAAAGTAAGACCCTTTGCAAACAGTTTGACCAACAATGGGTCTATTTCAAAGCTGGAAAAATTAAAAAATGTTAAAGTCACCTGTGTTGTTGAACAGTTTTTCAGGACTCCCCTTGTTCATGTTTCTAACATCTGTATCAGTGTTCATTACACACTATATGTATATTATTTTTGTGTCTACTGATATAAACTTCAGATGCACACCCATTAAAAACATGCACACTATTAACACAGTTTTTGCAGGAGGCAGACCCCTAAACTCCCACATTTCTATAACTTTATATAGTGTGACTGAAGCAACAGGTAGCATACTTGTCTTTGATGCAGATAGCTGTGGGTTCTATTCCCACACTAGGTGAGTCAATTGCTGACACTGGAGTTCAACATAATGGGGTTGCTGCACTCCTGTGTGTCATCTTTAAAATGAGTTGTTAAACCAGGACCCATCTGCTTGAGTTAATGTTAGCTCAAGTAACTATAAAAGATCTGATATCACCTATACTGAAAAGAGTAGGGGCCTTATTAGGGTGTCATTTATTTACTCATTTAGCTTCAAAAAAGAAAATAAATAATCTTTTCAAAACATACAACATAAACAAGTCAAAAAGTATTCATTCATGGTTATAATTTATAAAATTGACATTACCCAACTCACTCCTTATTCCATATCCATTTCTTGATTTTATTCATCAGAATATAAGGATCACATATCTAATTATACAAAAGTTCCTTAAATCTCATGTTCCAAATATTCTGTTTTATACAAATCAGCAAAGTATCCAATATATGTTCATTCCCTGATTCAAATGCTTAAAATGTCCATACACAATCACTTCTTATCAATCTCTTTAAATATAGCCTTACAAATCTCATTAAATAACATAAACCCCAAATTTAATTCTTACACATTCAATACATATGTGTTCTATCTTTTCATCTCTATTACATACCCTATATAACCTATGTTCTTTCAGCTTATATTTCATTTCACCTTTAACCAGACATTTTAACATCAGCATTCATAAGAAATCTTGGATTTCTAAAACATTCTTAAATTACCCTTGCCTTCTTTTAATAACTTTTTTTAATCTCTTCATCCTTTCCCTACCATACTTTTACATAATAATACTTTTCCATAACATATTACCCCTTTTAATTGTTTTTTCACTACACTTCATATCCTGTCTTTTAACAACTTCATAATATTCTTTTCATTAACATTTTAATTTTTTTCTTTTTTAACTTGGTTCTCATGTTTTTTTATATTTTTCCACATAAGTTTTCCCACACAATCCTTTTCCTCTATTAATTTTATTAAATATCTGATGCACATGCAAATATGCCAAAGCCCAATAGGGTTCTTTAACACAAATCTTTCTTGTATTCACAATATAATACCTCTTTTTATCAGATTATTTCTAGAACACCAAGTAAATCTGAAACAATACTTCTAAAAAGTCAATCTCCGAATCCTTAAGAAAACAAATGATACCCCCCAAAAAAATCTAATTTCTCCAGGCAAGCTAAGTGAATCAAATACACCTTTTTAAAAAAAGATAGGTCTGGTGTTCTCCACATCTTAATAATACTCTCCAGTTCCAATAATATACATTCCCACTGCTTCTTAATCACTTGTTGACTTCCAAACATAATTCCTAAAAAAAAAATTAGAAAAAATATTCCCACAATCATTACATCCCCCCCAAAACCCTTACACTTATTCAACATCAAACCTACATCCTTCAAATAATAACCAGTCTTTATAATACCCTCTCTTATCCATTCTTTTTCATTAAATCATTTGCATAGGTCATATAAAAATGAACCTCAGCATATTTATACATCCTGAGAATTCCTTCATCCACCTTGACACAAGCATTACACAGCAAAGCATTCATCACAGTTGCAAACAGCCAACCACCTAATGGACACCTCTGCCTTACCCCTGTTCTTATTTTTATCACATTACTAAACTAACCATTCATCTCAACCTTTGCATACGAAAGTTCATACCCAAAATGTATAACATTCACAATCTTTTCTTCCACCCCACAGATTTTTAATATTTTGACATGATCTATAGTATCATAAGCTATATCACAAACTGCAATTTTCCTTCTCCACCCATATTAATGTCATTAACTACCTTCTAACTACTACTAACAAATCCTTAACACTTTTCTTTCAGTCCCATGTCCACCTAGCCCAATATTCATATTAATCTTCTCTGGAGTATTCTCACAAAAAATAATAATCTGCATTATGTGATGTCAGAGTTCTCCAGGATTTAATCTAGTCTCTCTCCTTTCTTATCAATAAACTTTATAATTCCTTCACAGATTCTCTCATCCCTAAAATCATAATCCAACCATTCATTCATAATGTCAAGAAAACAACGCTTCCTTTGTTCCTCCATTTCTTCAAAAAAACACCTACCCTGTACCATCTGGCCTGGGAGCACTCATCTTTCTATTTTTTGAAACATCATTCAGTTCATCAGTCCTTATTTGTTCATTTAACACTTTTCTAACAACTTCTGTTGCTTTCCTAATATTCCAGATTATACCCTCCTTCACATCCCTTTTACTAGTCAAATCCTGTACTTACATTTCCAGTATACCCACAATATCATCCATTTTGAATACAATTTCACCACTTTGATTTTTAATTGATTCATATTCACCATCATCATGCTTAACCTTTTTCCCAAAATGGTGAGACCTCCTCCTTTCTGTCTTGTACCATATATATCTTCTTATAAATCATAGTCCCAAACATTTTCTTATTCTGCTAACATACTTCATTTACTATATGGCTTCCATATCCCTCTCCCACAAACTTTCATTATACTCATCCACCTTTTTATATCCTTCTTTTTTCAATTCTCCAAAACATTTTCTCCATTTATATGCACTTTCCTATATTTCATTTTAAAATAACCCACCACTCACTTAAAGCCTGTAAAAAGAAAGCATTACCACATGCTCACCCCAAAATCCTTTCATCTTCTCCTTAAACCATCTCTGCTTATTGACTTCACCAAATAACATTTATTCCCATTCTGCTCTTTTATATAACTTTCTACATTTGAAAGCTCAGATATAATTGCACTGATCTGAAAAAGGAACCTCAATAGTCTTTGCACATGAATCATAAAATCCCTTTAGATACAAAAAATCCCTTGTTACTAAAATAATTTCTCCTATATGCATATTTTCTAGTTTTCTTTAAATTTAAACAACCTCCTTTCATCATTTTCCTAACCTCCTATACATCTTTCTTAAATATTCCTTTCCTTTTTCTCAAATTACAATTAAAATCTCCTGTCACAAGTATATCTATTTTAGGCATTAAGTACTTTTATTATTTCTTCAAGCAAACTCAGGGAAAAAAAATTGGTGGGCCATTTCCACGGCTTTGCTATTTCCTCCCCTATGGTGTGATCTTGGTGTTGGTATATTTAAGTAGGAGGGTATGGGGTGCACAGTCCCCCATGTTGGGGGTGTGGGGGCTTCTTTGGGGGGGTGAATCCCCCCACATTAGAAAGAGTTTGAAGTGTTCAGTTTTTTTTTGTTTTGTGCCAGAGCAGTGATTTTTTTTCCCTGGGGAAAAAAATCACTGTTCTGAGCATTCAAACTTCTTGTGTTTTGAAATTCCGGGTTCAATATTTACATAGTCAAACTTATGACAGTTCGACTATGTGATATAGACCCCTTAATATCATACACAGCATTACATTTTTCATCAAAAACACTTAATTTCATTTTTATAATATCAGAAGTTCTAAATTGCAATCTTAACTTTCTTCTAAACATTTTTTTCATGATATTGTATTACAAATTCATTCCAAATAACACAAACAGATTTTTTTCAGACATAGTTTAAAAATTATTGACACCTTTCATTTATAGTATAATACAATCCCATGTATTTTAATCACTTGCCCGAACATCTTTTCCATAACCAAAATGCATCTTCTTCAAAATCTCAGATAATCCATTTCCCATTAAATTTCACTTCATTCAATCTCTCATTGTATATAATCCATAAAACACATTTTTTTTTCAGTTTCCTTCACTTTGTTTAATTTTTTATTGACATAATACCCATATATACTTACGTATTTATATTTGTCTTCAATATGTTTAACACCTTGCAATTTCTTACTTTCCCATGGTTTCTCCCATAATTCCTTCACTCCAGAACATTTAAAAAAAAAGTTCTGTTTCAACTTCTCCACAATAATTGCACACCTTCTCTTGTATTCTTTTGCAAGGCATATTAGTTTTGACAGATAATTCACTTATTGCCAGTTTCCACAAAAAAATTATTACATTCATACATTCTTTTATACCATATAAATCTCATTTTAATTGCATCTCTTTTTTTCATTTTCTAGATGTTTCCATGAGTAAATATAATAATGTCCATCAATTATATTTAAATGTCATTCTTTCTATTTTTCCTACATTTTTTATATTCAATAATTTTGTAAAAATATCTCCATTTACACCTTTTCCATCTTTTCCCTGAATTTATTCTTTCTCAAATATCCTTATATTTAACTTTCATTATAACATCTACTAAATTCCTATTTGCTTCTTTTAATCCTTCCAAAGCTTTATAAATATTCAAGGAAACTGCATGAACAGTTGGGTTAATTAACCCTAATCCCCCTTCCTTTTCTTTAAAATACAAAATCCCTCCTCTAACTGGATTTAATCTTGATCCCTATATAAATGAAAATAAAATACAAAGTAAATCCTTTTCATACCTAAATGGTATCATATTTACACTTGCAAAATAGGCAATTTTACCAAAAAGAATTGAATTTAATACATATACTTTTTATATGATAGTTTATATGACTTCCAAGACATACATACCTCTCTTAATTTCTGTATAATTTTCTTCCACTGTTTATATGCAAATTGTTTCCAAATATGACCCCCAAAATATCTCTAACCTCAGTACTAAACTGGATACCTTCTATGTTATACATTAATCCAATCTCTTTACTTTTGTATTTATTTATTTATACATAAACCAAGCTCCTTTAAATGTCGATTTAATTTTCCTTCTTCGATCCACTCCTTATTCTTAGTAAATAAAACTATATTATCTGCATAAGTAAGAATTATTGGAATTTGTACTTCTTTTGTTTTGTATCTTGCATTTTCAACACTCTGTGTATGCTATTAACAACCACATTAATAACTAATGCAAATAAAATACTACTTGCTTGGTATCTCTGCCTTATCCCACACTCAGTTTTTATTTCTTCACTGAACCATAGATTTAATATCACACTCAAATTAGTATTTTCATACACTGACATAATTATTTTTATTATTGTATCATTTATATTATAATCTCTTAATATATCCCATAAACATCATGTATTCTATCAAATGCTTTAGTCACATTTCCTACCACAACTTTAGTTTCTACCTTTTTATTTATAATATCATTTATCACCTCTCCATTTATTATCCACAACAAATCTTGACTTCCTTTCCTTTTTTTACCACAAAACATATATTTAAGGAATTTATCTACATTATTTCCTAGTCCTTTCCATATTATTCTCATAAATATCTTATAATTTGTATTATTCAACACTATTGGTCTCCAATTTCTTATATCCTCTTTTTATCCTTTTTCCAAATAAATTTCATGACCTCAGTACACATTTCTTTTTCTATGGGTCTATATTATAACAACAAACAATAAAATGATCGAACGTTGTTATATCGAACTCAAATGTTTGCAAATTCACAACACATTGAACTACCAGAACAGCGATTTTTTTTCCCAGGGAAAAATAAATCGCTGTTCCTAAAAAATAAACACATTTAAACATTACATAAAGTGGGGGGATGTGCCCCCACACCCCCCTACTTAAATATACCAACTCTGAGATCACACTACAGTGCCAAAAATGGCAAAGTGACAGAAGCGGCCAAGCGACTTCTTTCCCAGGGAAAGAATTCGCTTATATGCCACTTCATCATTTTGCATTTTCGACATTTGAAGTTTGACCAAGATGCATTCGACAAAATGCATCTTCGGTCTTCTGATAAGAACGCTTTTTCTACTATTCCTTTTCTAAAAATTCCTTTAATGTTTACACAAAATACACTTTTTGCCATTCTTTCATATTATTATACATGTGGTACTCAATTCCATCCATTGCTGTAGCTATTTTCCATATTTAGTTCTTTTAAAATTTCATTTAATTTTTCTACACTTATGTTTTTTTTCCAATCTGTTATTGTCCTCTTTACTCAGTTTTCTAACTTTCCATTTTTGCCTCTCTTTTATCTCCTTTTTAAAAGTATTCTCTATATGCTTCTTTATTACCTCAAATATTTTTCTTGTTTATTCACCCTTTCACTTTCATTATTCTTCAGTTCCTTTATTATTCTCTTATTTTCACTCACTGTCTTATTTAAGTTTGGCACTACCTGTTCTTTCTTCCTTTGTAAACAATATATTTGCTTATACAACATTTTCTTAATCTTCTCCTGGTTCATTTCATATATATTCTTCTTTTCATAATTTTTTAACACTTCTCTAAATACTTCTTGACCCAACTGCCTATATTTTAGTTCCCATTCCATCTCTTCACTACTTGACATTCTTAAAGGCACTTTTTATTTTTTCTTTAAAACTTATTAACTAACTTTCCCAATTTTCATGAAAAAATTATCATATATCTATCTATCTATATATATATATATATATATATATATATATATATATATATGATCTTTCCATAATTGATTAAGCTTTCTTCTATCTTCTCCCCAAATCTTTTTTCATTAAATCTCTTAATGCCTTTACATATTCTTATATGTCCTTCCTTTTCCTGCTCTTCTACCCATATAGCTAGATGATCCAAAAGGCCAGTTACCTTTATTCTTTTTTGTACAACTTTCAGACCATCAGATATTATAAAATAATCAATTTCCATCTCTATATCATTTCTTTTATAACTCCAGTGTTTGTTATCCCATATATAACTTTTCATTTTCCATTATTTCACATACACTCCAAATACTATATCCTTCTTCCTTTCTTTTTCTTAAATCACAATTAAAGTCCCCCACTAATATTATATCCATATTCACTTGTATATAATTTAGGATTTTTTTAAATTGTCTCTCTTTCTTTCATAGTGACATATGAATAAATTGCAATAATTCTGTACGCGTCTTTCCCCCCTCATATCTATCACTGCTATTCTACCTAATTCTGCTATAATACAATCTAAAGCTTTTACTGTTTCATGACATAACACACCAGTTTCAGAGCATGTATCTTTTCCCATATTCCAAATAATGTTTACACCCGATAACTCTTCTGTTTGTAACCTTTCTTTTTCCATTAATATTCTTGTATCTTCTAATATAATTATATGCATATCAAATGATACACACCATTGTAATACATCTATTCTTCTTTTAATATTCTTTTTACTATTAACATTTACAGCTAGAATTTCCAGTTTTCTTTTAATGTAAATTTATTATTCCTTTCAACATATACCCTTTACCTTTTGTTTTCTTTCACTACCCTTTTAAATTTCCTTTTCTTAACTTTCACCCTTTTCCCTATAGAATTATTTTTCCCTTTACCATTCTCCAGTTTACATATTCACCTTCAATTGTATCTTCTATCAATTCCTCCCTTTCATTTTTATTTCTATTATCTGCTATTTTTTTCTTTATTATGTTCTTGTATGGTAGCCTGTTCTTCATGTTTCTCTTCTACATTTCTTTCTATATTTTGTACATTTTCCTCTATCTGCTTTTGTTCTTTGACGTCTATACATACTTCACAATCCACCCATACATGTCCAGTTCACCCACATTTTTACTCATCATGTCACATTTTTTAGTTTCTTGCCCTGTCTTGCCACAAATAAAACATTTTCTTTTGTAATAAGTACTGATCAAATGATCTTTTCTACAAAAAACACATTTTCGGATGTCCCCTATATGTGTTTGTATATATACATAGATATATATATATATATATATATACATATATATATATATATATATATATATATATATATATATATATATATATAAAACAAAACCTTGTTACCTTCTATATTTATCACACTTGGAATTGTATAAAATTTTCATGTTCCATTTTCAAAACTACCCCACATTCCCACCCCCCAGTCCATAAACCTCTATCATCATAAATTTCTGTAGTTCCCAGAACTGCTTTACATAAACTCCTTAAATAGTCCTTTAACATTTCTTTTTCAACTTCAGTTCAAAATTGCAAAGAAATCTGTTTTTATCACTCTGTTAAATATTTATATTACATATGAATTCCAGGGGTTACAATCTTTCTTAGTTTCAAGCTGTTGAACAAAATGTCACAAAAAGTGCCATTAATAAGTATAAAGGCTCTTACCTCCTTTGGGATTCTTTATTAATTAATTATAACAACTTACATACACTATTTACATTATATACATTATTTACAATTAATCGTAACTTACATTACAAATCAATATATGCCATATATTAAATTACCCCCCACCCTTTTCTTCACAACCAGAAGTGAATCTTCTTCAAAATGTCAGAAAATACCCATTTCCCATTTTTTTTAATTTTATTAAGTCTTTCATTCCAAATGGCCCATAAAATATAAAACACCTTTTATCAATTTCCTTCGCATCCTTGTTCCTTTTGTTATTGTTATTGTAATAGCCATATTCTGTCGGTTCTTTTTCAGAAGACTGACAAACCAAAACCCTGAAAATTCAAACTACTGAACACATTTTTAATGCAGGTGCAAGCCCCACTGCACCCGTCATATGGGGGTCTGTGCACCCAACACCCCCTGCTATTTATATATACCAACTCCAAAATCGCACAACAGTGGAAAAGAAGCAAATTCCATCATTCAGTATTTTGAATTTTAAGTTTTTGGGGATTCAGTCTTTAGTGTTTTCAGTCTTCTGAAGTAGACCCATTCTATTATATTCATATTTATATCATTTACAGTTTTCAAATCATCCAGTATGTTAATTTTACACAATTTATTCCACAATTTCTGTATTCTTACACATTTAAAAAAAAAACATGCTCTGTCATTTTTGATTTTTCCACAATCGTTACATATCCTCTCTTGTATCCTATTATATGGCATATTTGCCTTAACAGGCAATTTACCTATTATTAATCTCCACATAAAATCTTTACATTCATATTTTTATTCCATCTAAACTTTATTTTAATTGCAATCCCTTTTTTCAATTTCTAAATATTTCCAAGGATAAATATAATGTTCATTCTTTATATTTAAAGTATCACTCCTTTCTTTTTTTTCTACATTTTCCATTTTCACTTCGCTTAATAATATCTTGTTTTGATATTCTTTAATAACTTCATTTACGTTATTCCTCCATCTTTTTCCATCTCATAATTTTCCCAAATATTTTTATATTTGTATTTCATTATTATTTACTATATTTCTGTCTTCTCTTTTTAATATTATCAACAGTTTATACAGATTCAAAGAGGTGACATGAACTATAGAATTAATTAATCCTAGTCCCCTTCTTCCTCCTTAACATACAGCATTCCTCTTCTTACAGCACTCAACCTTGATTCCCAAATAAATGAAAATATAATCAACAATTATGTTTCATACTTGGATGGGATCATATATACAGTTGTCAAATATGCTATTTTACATAAAAGAATATAATTTATAAAGTATACTTTTTTCTTTTTATAAGTCAATCTATATGAGCTCCAGAACATGCATATTTCTTTCAACCTTTGCATAAGTCTCTTCCATTGTATTTCTCTTTTTATATTTATCCCAAATGTTATTCCCAAAATATCTACAGTATCTCTTCATCATTAAAGTGTATACTTTCCAATTCACCCAAAAAGTACAATTCTTTTACTTTTGTTTTATTACCTCATTAGGGGAAGTACCCATGGGTGGAATTACCATCCCCCAAACCTAACACCTTTCAAGCCCTTTTTCTTCTTTATTACTTAACTTTACTACATATTTCTTCCCTTACTCCTTCTGCTCCTCTCTCTCCTCCTTTCACCATCTGCCCATACTACATTTTCCCTTTTACAGTCTCACCTCTTCTTCCTGTATTCTGTCCATAATCTCACCCCATGATGCTGTCATCTCACTCTCTGGTGCACTTTGATTCACAACGTTCTTTAAATAAATCTTCTGCAATCCTCTGTAACAAAATGTTGTTTTGTTAATTCATCTTCCCTGAAGAGGTTCCATTGAATCAATCACAGGCACATCCGCCTTTTCCTCCATAGCTACACACTGCTATTGAAAAGGCCCAACTGCCTTTTATTTCTCTTTAAGCTCAATATTCACCCTTTGCAATGATTTACCCATCTTTTCTTTAATATCTGCTGTAATAATGCCCCGTTTACATCACAGATTAACATATTCTCCTCCATATCATGCTTAATATCTATCTCCATTAATTTCCCTCTGCACAGCATGCAGAGTAGGGAAGTACCACAATGCCCTGCCCAGATTCCACCTAGCAGTATAAATACCTCCTAGAGTCTCCCCTGAAAAAAGAGTTCTAGCCTAGTAGGATTAATCTGGTCAACAAAGGATGGATAGATAAATAAATCAATAAAGTTTATGTCAGCTCTCACATTGTGCAACAAAGGGAAAAAGGGGAATCTTCCTAATCACCAGTGTTCCATGTTGTCAAATCATGAAAAATTTGATTAGCCACACAGCAAACCAAAACACATTCATTATTTTGTCAACCAACAGAGTAATCAGTCAACATGTATAGACCTGTATATGATTATAAGCTTGACAATTGATGGATTCTTTAATTGATGTCTGTTCTACTGACTATAACAATATCAGAATTCCATGAAAAACACACATAATATTAAAACAAGTTTTTTCAAGGGGCAAGACCCTTGTGTTACCCACTAGGTGGCTGTGCACCTCAATACCACTGCTATATCCATTAACTCCAAAATTGTGGAAAAGTGAAACTTCTTAATCCCCAATGTCCCACAGTCTAG
Organism: Protopterus annectens; assembly: GCF_019279795.1. Taxonomy (NCBI): domain Eukaryota; kingdom Metazoa; phylum Chordata; order Ceratodontiformes; family Protopteridae; genus Protopterus; species Protopterus annectens. Next base: position 288,261,143 of record NC_056742.1, read on the forward strand.
CTGCAACAAAGTGCAAACATTTCATTACCATGTCAATCAATTGATTGTTTTGTTGGTTGACCAACATGGGTAGTTTATATCTATATCTATCTATCTCTCTCTCTCTCTCACTATATATATATATATATATATATATATATATATATATATATATATATATATCTATATCTATATACATACACACACACACACACACATATATATATATATATATATATAAATAAGTATATATATATATACATACACACACACACACATATATATATATATATATCTATAGACATATGTATAGTAATTAAGTGACATGAGTAGTTTATATATATATATATATATATATATATATATATATATATATATATATATATATATATATATATAACACACATATATATATATATATATATATATATATATATAGGGTCCCTATTAATTTGAAAACTTTAGCTTGTTGAACTACAAAGATAGACATATATATATATATACGTATATATACATACACACACACACACACACACATATATATATATATATATATATATATATATATATATATATATAGACATATGTATAGTAATTAAGTGACATGAGTAGTTTATATATATATATATATATATATATATATATATATATATATATATATATATATATATATATATATATATATATATATATATATATATAGGGTCCCTATTAATTTGACGAAACTTTAGCTTGTTGAACTACAAAAGATAGACAGAAAAAGATCGAAAGAACCAAACCGTGAATGGCATTTTTTCTCAAGGAAGGAATTTGTTTGGCCGTTAATGATAATGTGCCCCTTCCCTGATGTGGAGTGATCTCAGAGTTAGTATATTTAGTTTGGGTGGTGTGGGGGCACACTCCCTACATGGGGTGTGTGTGGGGAGGGCAAAGCCCCCCACTTACTTCAGGTTGAAAGGTTTTTGTTTTGTGTAATGGCCAAGTGAATTCTTTCCATGGGAAAAAATTTGCTTAGCTGGCCTTCCGTGGTTTAGACATTTCGATCTTTAGCTGTCCATCTTTTGTAGTTCAACAAGCTAAATTTTCGTCAAATTAATATATATATATATATATATATATATATATATATATATATATATATATATATATATATAAAGCCCTCTGATATGGAATAGTGAAAAAAGCCATCCTTTAACACTCGACGTGCTTAATCTGTAAAGGATTCTAATACAAACAGGAGGAGAAGCCTAAAAAAGTCTAGACATGTATACTGAAGATAATGTATAAAGAAGTCTTTTGTAGCCAGAGTGCTCAGTCAGATGCTTAAAAGGTTACATTCTTATTAAATGTATTTATTTATTTATTTATTATTTATTTACATTTGTTTACTGGGGAATTCCGACTGGACACAGGTCCATTTTCAGCAGAGGCCCAGGGAGAAAAGCTCCACATAATCAAAGCAAGTGACAGATACACAGCAAACAAAATCTGTAGCAAACAAGAACAGTAAGAATGTATGAGGATCCATTTAGGTACTAAGAAGTCTTTTTTTTTTTGCTCTAGTAGTTAAAATGATGATAAAGTGCTTCCTGTTTATATACAGCTTCTAGTGCTTAGCTTTTCAGGGCTGCTAAAGCATTTAGAAAGGTTTAACTTTTTTATCAGTGACACATTTCTTAATATTTTACAAAATGTCTTATGCACATAATTTTTCTAAAATGTGTCTTAAAAGAAATACATTTAATGGTGCATTAAAGATAAACCAGCTGGAGGCTGCAATCTTTAAGGCAATGCTCATTTGGAAAATCTATGCCAGATGATTACAATCTTTAAGGTAATATTGATGCAGACACTCTATTTAATTTAGTGACTGAGGAAGAGGAACAGTGTAAAATGCTTTGAGATACCTAGATATTCTATATTACATTCAGAAAATAAGATCTTGTTATAGTGAGAGTTATACATCACAGTAGGTGTTATATGTACTTGTTTACTTACGAATCTCACAGTAACAATTTCTAAGACTGCAGATCTACAGAACTGACTCTAAATTCAAACACTAATAAAATTCATTCATACACAGTGTGAAAACAAAACAACGCAGATTATTACATTTCAATGTTTCTGTCTCACCAGTAGTGTAACTAAACAGTATGAAAAACAGAAGTCCAACTCTTTTATGTGATACTACATGAGATTAATGTGGTTTACATTCATAACATCGATCTCACTATGGCCAACCCCACTTCAGCGAATATCAAAGTGCAAACGTTGAATTCCACATATCTGAATGGCAAAATCTCGCCCCCTTTTTGACCCATGGTAGCACTGGTTTGGGGGTGTGGCTTTGCCAAAAATTCGACATTTATTCGACTTTTTAAAAGTTTTGCAGTTCTGGTTTCGTAGAAACGGTTCAACGATGTGGCCGTTTGATCATATGTGATTGACGATGTGAAGGTAAACCGATTAATGCATGTCATTACTATCTAAGATAAAGGTATTTCTTTAGGTAGTCCATAAAGATGTGTGATACTCATAAAGCTGTTACCTTACTTATTATCCATGGACTAAAGACTGTTTTGACTGAGCTGTAAAGCTTGTAAATGCATAGTTCAAAGTTTTTCTAGTATTAATAAAATTTCATTTCAAACATGGAATAATTTTTCTTGTGATACTGTACGTGTGGTGTATGCTCTTAAATGCCCCTGTAATTTATTTTATATTGGGGAAACAAAGAGGGCATTTAAAGTTAGATTATTGGAGCATGCAAGGGATATTTATAATTAGAAATTAGAAAGTTCTATTGCAGCACATTTTCAACAGTTTCACAACAGCAATAATGAAGAGCTACAAGGCACTATTTTAGAAAAAAGAAGTGTGTCCTTATATGATATAAGTAATCTTAAAAAACTGCTTCTGTTTAAGGAAGCAGTATATATTCTTAAGTTTGATATTTTATACCCACATGGGTTGAATGAAGAGTTAAATTGGAAATTGTTGATTTAATTGTTTGTTTTATTATCATGCTTTTTAGTATTTAGGCAAGTTATTTTATGATGTTTCTTTACTGCTTGAAGGCTTTTTTAGCCGAGACGTCAGAGAGAGAGATATTTTTGTAATGAGCAATAAATCTACTGTGGAATTTGTGGCTGGTAGTATTTTATTTATTTGACCTGGTTTGTGGTGAAACTATTCTGTTTTTATGGCCGCAGACCCACATTACAACTTGCCTCATGTTATTCGTCAGACCATTGGTGATGGTTCTCAATTATCTTTGGATAGTTTTCTTAACTCTGCTCCAGACCGTAATTCGCAAGCGAATCATGGGGCTGTGAATGGTTCCACAGCTACTATTACATGGGATAAATGGGAGCAGGACAGAAACAAACATTGTCAGAATCCATTTGATACTGCTGGAAGAAAACTACCTACATCTATGTCAGAAGAAAGTAAGTCTCTTTTGACCAATTAGAGAAGTATATTTGGAAAGAGACATCTACTTTCTTTAATATGTCCAGACTGCAAAAATATATAGATCTAGACATTACACTGAGGGGGTTGAGAGTTTTTAAAGATCCAACTCTGCCCTTTGATTTACAGAATGCTGCTGATGTGCAATTTCACAAGCGCTGGGTAGCAGCAGCACACAGGTGTATGCTGGAATGGGTGAATATCCTGTTAGATCGTGACAGGGTAAAACAACTAGAGTTGAAGGACCAGATTAAAAAAGTTTGTAATACCATCTCTTCAGGGACATATGCTCATGCACTTGATATTTTAAATGACATTAATTCTAAACGTAAGAATTATGAAATAGAACTGGTGGATAGGAAGAAACGCATACTACTTTGAGATCTCCGTGACTTTGAGAATGGTAAGGCATTCATCTCTAGAGCCAATCGGAAGAAAGCTCGTCATCACGTGAGATTTCAAAGGTAGGAAGATAGTCCCCATTCATATAATTCCTCATTTTCAGATGGGCATTTCACATCGGGGGAAGAAGAGCTAGATATTCAAGATGAGTACCCTGTCTTACCACCTGCACAACAAACGGAACGTTTTCAGCAAACTTTTCGTCATGTCAACAATAGTTATAGGGGAGGGAAGCAGGGTACAAAACAGATTCGTGAAGAACAAGAGTATTTTCAAAGGGACTTCTATCCCCAGAGGGGATATAAAAGTGGTAAAAGATAATTTCTTATCCTCTCAGGACAGTTATGTCATTAATTTATCTGGACATGTTTTTACTGATTGTGAAATGGCAGTTTTCAACCGAGGTTTAAAGTTTATTCCTACTGTATTTCCTAAAAATCATGATATTAAGCGTGATGTATTTAAATTCAGTAGGAAATTACATTTAAAATATTTTATTTAGAGATTCTCATACAGAAGTTGATTCAATTAATAGTGATGAAAGTATGAATACTTTGTGTGAAAGTTTTTATACATGTGACTCTGATAGCTTGCCTAATGCCTATTGTAAATTAGATACACATAATGTTTGTATAAATAGTGATTTTCTACCGCCTTTTTTGAATGAAGAAGTAGCCCATTGTTCTAATATGTTAAATTATGTGATAGAGGATATGCTTTCCGACTTTAATAGGAATAGACATCTAGGTAACTGCAACTTAACTGCTATGGAATGGAAAGCTCTACAGAATTTAAGTAAAATGAGGGAGATTGTTTTTAAACCCTCTGATAAGGGAAACAAGTTGGTTATCATGCATTACACTCAATATTTAGATATGTGCATGGAACATTTAAAGGATGATGACACATATGATAAGATTGATGTGTCCATTTATCAACAAGCTTTGGTTGAATATATTGAGCTATTACATAAAGGCAATAGACTTGGATATTGTTTGGATGCAGATGTAAAAAAGAAGTTTAAACTAGATGGATGCAAAATGGCCCATTTTTATTGCCTCCCCAAGATAAATAACAATTTAGTTAAGCCTCCGAGGAGGCCTATAGTTTCAGGTTGTGAGTATTTTACTCACAAGTTGGGTTCATTTTTGTACAGTTATCTAGCACCTGTAGTTTACACCTTGCCATCCTATATTCATGATGTATTTGACTTTTTGGCTAAAATAAGTGATGTTAAATGGAATGATGATATGTATTTTTTCACTATTGATGTTAAAAGTCTCTATATAAATATTAACCATAATTTTGGCTTGGAAGCCTTAAGATTTTCTTTTGGGTAGTTCACCAGTAATGGAATATATAGTTGAATTGGTTTATTTTTGTCTTACTCATAATTTTTTTGAATTTAACAATGACCGTTATAGGCAGAAAAAAGGCACAGCTATGGGGGCTGCCTTTGCCCCCATGTATGCCAATTTATGCATGGGTCTTTTTGAGAGTGAATATATTTATAGAAACATATTTTTTTGTGATCATGTCATCAGGTATTTCCGATATATTGATTATTTAATTTTTATAGCTGAAGGTGATTTAGAATTGGTATCTCATTTTGTTGAAATGTTGCATAATAATACGGTTTGCAATTTGATGGCCTTAAGTTAGGTACGTGTATTCCCTTTCTGGATGTGGTCATTAGTATTAAACATGGTACTGAATTATTCACTTCTGTACATAGAAAATTCGAATGTGGCACACAATATGTACATGGTGATAGTTGCCATCCTCCACATACTATTGCAGCACTCCCATTTGGTGAGATGCTTAGGATTTCTAGATTATCTAATAATATTTGTGATTTCAGATGGGAATTGGGAACAACTGTAGATATTTTGGTAATAGAGGCTATTGTAATAGTTTATTGGAAAAGAGTTGGAATAAATTGTGTAATGTTTCGACTGCAGGGCATCATGTTAAGGATAGATATTTTCTGGCCCCTTTTAAATCGAGTAATAGAAATGATAAGAATATGATTTATTTTGTTACAACTTTTGGATGTTTCAGTAATATAGTTAAAAAGCAGGTAAAATATCATTGGAAATATTTGTGCTCTTTAAAAAATGTTTCTTCCTGGTTGAATGCCACTCTTGGGGTTTCATATAGAAGGGGGGGGAGAAATATTCATATTTTTTTAGTTAAGGGTAGATTTGGTTTGCCATCTATTAATGTACCACATAGTTTACATTCTACAGGGACTACCTGTTGTAACAAATGTAAAGCTTGTAAATTCATAGTTCAAAGTTTTTCTAGTATTAATAAAATTTAATTTCAAATGTGGAATAATTTTTCTTGTGATACTGTAGGTGTGGTGTATGCTCTTAAATGCCCCTGTAATTTATTTTATATTGGGGAAACAAAGAGGGCATTTAAAGTTAGATTATTGGGGCATGCAAGGGATATTTATAATCAGAAATTAGAAAATTCTATTGCAACACATTTTCAACAGTTTCACAACAGCAATAATGAAGGGCTACAAGGCACTATTTTAGAAAAAATAAATGTGTCATTATATGATATAAGTAATCTTAAAAAACTGCTTCTGTTTAAGGAAGCAGTATATATTCTTAAGTTTGATACTTTATACCCACATGGGTTGAATGAAGAGTTAAATTGGAGATTGTTGATTTAATTGTTTAATTGTTTTATTGTCATGTTTTTTAGTATTTAGGCAAGTTCTTTTATGATGTTTCTTTACTGCTTGAAGGCTTTTTTAGCCGAAATGTCAGAGAGAGAGATATTTTTGCATTGAGCAATAAATCTACTGTGGAATCTGTGGCTGGTCGTATTTTATTTATTATAATGTCAGTTTGTGTTTGACAGACATAATTTATTTAAATAATTTCTTAGATGTGTAGCAAACTGGTTATGACCACTAACACAGTTATAATCTTCTGTGTGGTATGCTCAGTATCATAAAATATATATTGAATGTGCTGGGACTGAAACACAGTTAATAGAATAGTGTTAGGTAATTATAATTACCTCAAGAGTGAATGCTAAGACATAATTTTAATACAATTAGTTGATGAAAGAACTGTAGTAGTTAATGCCAATATTTACTTTTTCTTGAAAAAATATATTCCTTTGGTTTTAGATATTAATCTCTTAACTTGAAATTCTGTATATGGCAAAGATAGTAAAAAGTCATGATATTTTAAATATCTCCAGTTGTGTTATTGTGTATCTTCAGAAGTAAAATAAATATAGGCCAGTATTCATAGTATTTGTGCTGATGCAGTATGTTTTCATAGGTTGGTACTAGGCTATCGGCCCTAGGGCCTATACAAGCCTAGCCATAACAATTCCCTAGCTATTTCTTCCCACAGTATTTACTTCCCTGGACCCCTGTCTAGCAGGGTGACTGGCATGATCCCCAGGGTGAATTTCCTATCTCCATCCAATCATCAAGGTTCCTTTTGAAGAGGGCCAAAGAGGCACTCTGCTTGACATGTGTGGGCAGTCTATTCCAGAGTCTGGGGAGTCTCTGGGTCTGGAACCTATCCCTCCAGCATGTTTTGTTCATTGTGATGACAAGGTTTAGATCCCTGGAGAGTGTGTCTCTGTGGGATTGGGATTTCTTTAAGTATAGCATGTCCAACAGCTCTGGGTTTGACATGGCCTTGTATGTTAAGCAGAGATCGCCTCTGAATAGACGATATGCAACAGAGTACAGGTGGAGTTTTTTTAGATGGTCGGCATAGGGCATCTGATTTAGGACTGTAATTCTTTTAGTGAGGTATTTCTGCAGCCTTTCCAGTTGTTGCAGATGTCTTGAGAGGTACATACCAAATGGGTTGTATTCTATAATGGGTCTAATGAGGGATGAGTACAGTGGGACAATGACCTCCTTTTTTCTGGATGAAAAGCCCTTAGTGATGAAGTGTGCCACATAGAAGGATTTCCTGACTGTTGTGACGATGTGGTTTTGGAAAGTGAGACCACTGTCCACCTATGCTATGCCCCCAAGTTTCTTATCACACTTTTGGTGTTTAGTGTGCTGCCACCTATGTGGTAATTCATGGGTACATGTTTTTTTCCCAAAGGGGATAACTATACATTTCTTGGCATTGGGCTTGAGCCCATGGCTCTGGCACCAAGCATCTGTTTCTGTAAGGCCCTTTTGTAGAATATCCACATCATTTGGGGATTCAATAATGGCTCCCAGTTTGCAGTCATCTGTGAACTTTGTTAGCCAGAGTCCCTTAGTGTTGGCCTGTACTTCAGAGAAGTAGATGCCAAACAAGGTCCCAAGACTGAACCCTGTGGTACTCCACTTGTCTGGCGCTGGATTTGGAGTCAGCTACTTTTACAGTGTGGGTTCTGTCAGCAAGCCAGTTGGCAACCCATCGAGTGATGTATGGATTAATACCCAACTTAGTAAGTTTATCTATGATTCCAGAATGGGGGATGGTGTTGAAGGGCTTGGTGAGGTCCAGATAGGCTGGGTGGACCACCTTACCCTTGTCCACGGCTTTGGAGACTGATTCGAAGAAGTCAATCAGGTTCAGGAGACAAGATCAGCCCTTCACAAACCCAAACTGTGTGGGATCCAGTGTTTGAAAGTTGCTAATGTCTTTGTTTATAAGTTCCATGATAATACGTTCCATGGCCTTGCAGATCAGGCTCGTCAGACTGATGGGGCATCAGTTCCCGGGATCCAAGGTGGATCCCCCCTTCTGGAGTGGGATAACTGTAGCTGTGCACCACTCAGTGGGCATGAAGCCTGAGGTGAGGCTATGATTAAACATGACACTTAGGTAAGGTGCCGGTTCATTTTGTAGTTCATGTAGTATATAGCCTGGGATGTCATGTGGTCCCATGGATGCTGTATTCTTAGCTTTGGAGAGTGCGTTTTTTTACCTGTGTGGCCGTTATTACCGGAATTTGGCAATCTTTCGTATTGAGATGGGCCCTTTAGGGGGTGAGAGGGGGGTGAAGTTCGCACTGAATTGATCTGCCAGGATATTGGCAATATCCTTGGGATCAGTATATTTAATGCCATTCTGTTGTAGCTCAGAGCAGATATGAGCATTGCCATTTATATTCTTGGCATAGCCATAAAATGCCTTGTGGTTGTCTTTGTAATCTTTGGCAATTTTATTTTGTAACTAGCTTTGGAGGATTTTATGAGGGATCTCAGCTTCTTACTGAGGCTGGTAAGGGAGTTTTTTGCATCCTGGGATTTTCCTCTTTTTTGCAACAGTTTCTTCCTTTTGTTGTAAAGTTTGTTTATGGCAAGGGACCACCAGATTGGCTTCCTTTTTTGGAGGAGAGCATCTTGGTTCTATTGGGGATGGCACAATTCATGCATGAGTGGATGTGCTCATACAGTGCCTTAGTGTAGGATTCAGCATTCGAACATTCAGTTCCCATCTGCATGGGTGTCATGGAGTTTGTCACTTCTGACTTGAGTAGCATGAAGTTGGCTTTGGAGAAGTTTTTTATGGAGGTTTCCTTACTGGGGGGTGGGGGTGGGATGTGGATGTCAAGGGTGATTAGCTTATGGTCAGAACTGACCAACGAGGGGGTGACCATAGGTGTGGAGCATCGATTTCCCATGTTGGTAATGACCAAGTCTAAGATATTTGAGCCCCTAGTGGGACTAAGGATTAGCTGATCCAGGGCATTGGAATTTATGAATTCCAAGAACCATTGGGCAAAGGTGTTGTTACACGAGTAGTTTTCCCAGTTAATGGCAGTGTAGTTGAAATCACCCAGTATTATGGTGTTTGGTTGTATCTTAATATTTTCCAGTATGTTTAGAAAGGTGTAGTGAGAATCTTGGGGCATGGTGGGGGATCTGTAGCAAGCTACAATTTGGATTGCAGTCTTACCTAGTGTTAGTGTCACCTGGAGGATTTCAGACGCATTGTGTTGGACAACTAGCTTGATGTTGTGAATATCCTTGGTGAATATGGACACTCCTCCACCTTTAGTGTTTCGGTCCTGATTTGGTGGCTGAAAAGTCTGGTAAGAGTTGTAGCCTGGTATTGCAGGGGTTCTCTCTGAAGCCTTGAACCAGGTCTCAGTTGCTGCACAGATATCGATGTTCTCCAATTTTAGGAGTGCCTCGAGAGAGTGCATTTTGAGGTTTAGACTTCTAGCATTACCTTCAGATTTTGCATGCTTGTACCTGTTACGGTGGTGTTTTTGTCCTATGAACTTTGCCTAAAAAAGGCACTATAGGGGTGACAAGAGCCTTAGCCAGTATCAGTGATGTATGTGAGTGAGCTAAATTAGGCCACAATTCACAGAAGGCATTTACTGTAATGTGCAATGCCCATGATTTAGTGTAAGCAAGTTAAGTTTAATGACATGTAAATGAGAAATTCTGTAATGAAGTGTTCTTGCAATTTGGAATCAAATACCTGTGCTTTATGCACATCCCTTGTTAAAAGTATTGTTGCATGTTGTGTATCTACTCTCCAATCCATGAACTTGATATGCTGTTAAAAAGCATGTTAACACAACCCCCGTGTATGCACAAGCATTAAATGACACTCATATAAATTATTTTCCTTGGCAATCCATTCAGTAGTTTGACCATGTACGCACAAGTACTAAATGCCAGCCATATAAATTATTTTCCTCAGTGTTCCCTTTAGTAGTTTGACTGTGTATGCACACTGAATGACACCAACGATCCCTTCAACAGTGTTACCATATGTGTACAAGCACTAAATGACACCCATTCAAATTAATTCCTCAGCATTCTCTTCAGTAGTTTTACCATGTAAGGACAGCATTAAATGACACAAATATAAAAATATTATTTTACTTCGTGATCCCTTCAGTAGTCTGACCATGTATGCACAAGAAACTCAACCTTACTAAGGACGAACATAATCTGTTAGGAAATCTTAAGATAGCTCATGAGATTAGATTTATGAGGCCTGACAAGGGTGGGGGTTGATATTTGATGACCACAAATATAGGAGAAGATGTTAAAACTTTTCAATGATGAAGACATTTATGAAAGGGCCTCCATTAATGAAGTAAACACCTCACATAGAAACATAGATATTTTCTTGAAGATTAATTATTGCAGCACAGACTGGACCTTAACACATATAAGTTTTTAAGGAATTTGCATCCAAAAATACCTGCTTATTTTGGAATTCCAAAATTGCATATCAGTCTAGCTGAACCACCTTTTAGGCAAATTGTGTCAGCAGCAGGTGCTGAAATTCATCCCTTTGCCTTATATGTAGACAAAGCATTAAAACCATTTCAGAATAGCTTAAGTCACATTATTAGAGACTTGCAATTTTTTGGGGAGAAGTAAACCTGAGTACTGGGATAAGGACATCATATTTTAACTATTGATGTGGTGGACCTTTTTTCCTAGTATATCCCAAAAAGAGGGCCTAGACATTTTAAAGAGACACTTTTAAATTTGGAATTTTTGGACCCGGAAAAAAATCAGACTTATTATGGAGTGCATAAAAATTGTCCTTGTTAACAATTATGTGCGGTTTGAAGGTAATATCTTTAGACAGAAAAAAGGGGTGGCTTGGGGGCAGCTTATTCCCCCATTTTTGCAAACTCTTTATGCTGACATGGGAAAAGGAGTTTGTGTTACATTCCCCATTTCAGGAACATATAAAATTATATCTGAAGTTCATAGACGATATTTTATTTTATGGGGTGGAGGTACCCTGCAAATTGAATATTTTATGGAATACATCAACAACACTTCCCAATTTTATTTTATTTTTATTTATTTTATTTTACATTTGTTGACCGGGCTAGTCCAGCTGGATATATGTCCATTTTCAGTGGAGGCCCGGGGAGAAAAGCTCCAACGGAAGTTACAAATAATACACAGTAATGGTGTAAACAAGTTTAAAAATTCTTAAAACATTAAGACAGGACATAAAATCTTTGGAGAGAGGCAAGTTAAAACAAAGTTATAACATATATTTGCTATACAGATTCTAAGGTATAAGTTTCTAATATGGAAAAATTAGAAAAAAGTAGTAAAATTTTTTTTTTTTTTTTTTTTTTCTCTAGTGTGTTATGTGAGGAGGAGTTTAGGCGGAAGGATACAAGACAGTTAGTCTGGGTTGTTACAGGAGCAAAGCCAGTGCTTGTTAAGATGTGTCTTTAGTTGTTTTTTAAAGAGTAGAGGACTTGACAAAGATGAGATATCAGATGGTAGTTTGTTCCATATATGTCCAACAGAGTTAGAAAAAAGGCTATTGCCAGCAGAGTTTTTGGGAATCTTAAGATTTATGCACCAAATAGGAAAAGGCACCATTAATTATTTGGATGTTACCCTCAGTAAGAACAATCATGCTTTTGCCTCTATTATACACCACAAACCCACCTTTTCTAACAACTACCTCCATTTTGGCAGTGCTCACCCTCTCTTCCAAAAGAAGAGTTTGGTGAAACACCACTTCAATATGTGGGCTAGGATGATTTCGAGTAAAGCTATATTTTATGCAGAAAGGAAAAAAAACTTCAGAAAATGTTTCTAGAAAGGGACTACCCCTATTCACCAATAAAGAATGTTAGTGATAATGTTTATAACAACTGGGGAAATAAATATGAACCTTTGTTGGGAAAAAGTTTAACAGATGTGAAGTGCAACAATACTTATATACACCCTCAAGAGATATTGGTGGAGATGGAGGGATTGTTATAGGTGAACACACGGATAAGAGAGAATTTACAAGAGCATTTGTTCTAGAATATATTGTGCAGGGTCCACTATTATTAAAAATAATGTTGAAAAATATTGGTAGCTCTTGACATCTGATGAAAAAGTGAAAGAAGTTGTGGGGAATACACCTCTACTTACCTATAAAAGGCCCCCCAGTTTAAAGAATATTTTGGAAAACAACACAGGTAGTAAGGGATACACAAGGGTATGCAAACAATGTGGCAGCTGTCTGCAATGTAAACATATCATAGTACAAACCATTGTTTACTTGAAAGATGCAGGTAAGACTACTATATACCCTAGATATGGAAACTGCACTAGTAAAGGAGTAGTCTGTTTAGCTACCTGTAGTACATGCCTGTTTATTTATGTTGGGAAGACAGAGAGAGTTGTCTTAAAAAGTGAATTTATCAACATGGGAATGAAATAGGAATGGAAAACACTAACAATGCTTTATATAGACATTCCATTAATTGCTCCAACTACAAAGGGGTTTAATTTTGCATATTAGAGAATGTGATGCCTAACTCAAGAGGAGGTCCATGGAAAGATCATCTAGAGGTAAGGGAGTTGTGCTGGCAAGTAAAGTTGGTGCCACACACTACCCAGGGATTAATGACAACTTGTCCCTAGTTTCAGTGCTAAAAAAAGGCTAATAAATATTACCATTCTATCTTGTTGTCTTTATGTACTTTTTAGGAATAAAAAAATGTTATAACACAACGCTGTCAAGACTCAAACCTCAAGAAACAAAGTAATGAACAAACTTGAAAGAAGGCAGCCATATGATGAAGAGAACCAGACACAACCAATTAGCACTTTGTTCTCTTTTAATATAAACTATAACTTCATCAGAAAAACAATAATAATGAACCACACTACAATTTTAAAGAAAAAAGAGACAATCATTTGACTTGTAACATCCAATGAGCAAGCAAAAAATATATAAATAATCAAATGCATCAGCAACAAAGTAATTGTCTATTAACTATACAACATCAAACATATAAAACATATTGAACTTAACAAACAATACAAAATAATGACTAAAAATAATACTTCATAACCTTTGTAACTGCAGAAAACATTTAATGTTAATACTATCATTTAGACCGGGAGCACCTAAATCAATCTGCCATGAACGTTCATGGCATTCCAACAGTGTTTTGAAATTGCTGCAAAAAGGACCAGATTTAACACTTTCAAGCACAAAGAAAGAAAATGTCTTATAGTCATGAACAACACTAGCATGCCTTGCCAAAGCATTAGAATGGTCATTCTTTTTAATGGCCAGGACATGATCACAAATCCTTTTATTTAAAGATCTAATTGGCTTTCCTATGTAAAATCCATCACACGTAGTACAAAATGCTGCATAAACAACATTCTTAGTGTTACAATCAAACACGTCCTTGGCCCATACCACTCTCTTGCAATGCTTAAATTCCACAGAAGTGGAATTAATGATGAACTTGCATTGCTTACAATGTCCACAAGAAAAAGTACCAAATCCAACTAAAATATCTTGTGGTCATTGACAACTTCCCTGTTCAAGAAAAGACTTGATATTAATTACTTTCTTAAAAGTGAAAAGGGGTTTATCACCAATTGCTTTGGCAAGGTCAGGATTCCCTATCAAAACTTTCCAATTATCAAAAAATGCCCGAGCACAATCAATTCTCTCAAAAAAAAAACTGTTTGGTCAGTTATCATTCTGCTGAAATGAATCAGCTGACCTTTAGACACACTTTTCTTCATATGTTCTGGGTACAGACTATTCCTGTGGATATACTGATTGACAAAAGTTGATTTCCTGAAAATCTCACTAGTAAAAACATGTTTGGAGTGGTCAAAAGTCAAATGGACATCCAAAACTTTAAGAATTTGGTAGTACTATCCAAATCAATAAACTGGTCATGATCACCTTTCCACAGAATAAAAAGATCATCAGTGTAATGCTAATAAAATAAAATATTAACTGCCATAAGGTGTTTGATACAATGTTTTAATCCCCACATAGCCATAACCAAATTGGCAAATGCAGGCGCCACTCTAGCACCCATGGCAACCTCATAAATCTGTTTAAAGTACTGATCATTAAACTTAAAAAAGTTGTTGTCATGCAGCAATTCATTCAATGCACACAACACATGAATCTTGTTGTCAAAGGAAGTACATGCACACAGATACTATTTTAAATATTCCAGCCGAAATTCATGATGTATACTGGAATAGAGTGATGTCACATCTAGTGAGGCAAATTAAAATGGAACTGCTGGAACAGTAAAATTATTCAAAAGCTCTAAAAGATGCCAAGACTCATGTAAATAAAATCTTGAATTCTGAACAACAGGATTTAAGATACTGTCTAGCCAAATAGAAATAGGCTCAGTTTTAGAGAAAGTGGCTGACACAATCGGCCTAAAGGGGGGCTTAACACAATCTATGTGCACTTTTGATATCCCAAAGAGTACTGCTGACTTAAGATGCTCAACTTTCAAAAAAATGTAGGTGGAATGATCCAAGCTGCCTTGACAAAACAAATCAAATAAACACAAGTCAGTGTCAGGAAAACTTCTTTGGATGTAATCAACTGAAATTGGCTTGTAACAATGTACGTTCATTAATAGATCTAAAATGGCTTGATTATAATTGACTGTTCTCATAACAACCACCATACCCCCTATGTCAGCTTTCATTACACACAAATCCTTGTTATTATCCAAGTGACTCCAAGCAATTTTTTCACCATAAGTGAGATCAGAGTGTTTAACTTTAAACATTAATCAATCTCTAAATTCACTCTCACACAAGTGACTAAACACTTATAATGTTGGATTGAGTGGTGGATTAAAGGTGCTAAGCTGCCTGGGACAATCCCTGCAAAAGATGCCTTAAATTAAGCTTTCTCGGGTAAAGTTTAAAGTCTATAATTAACTTGGTGGTATTGACAGAATTAGCAGGAATAATAGAAAAAACATGTTTCAACACAGAAATAGTGTCACAAGAAAGGGGAACATCACTTAAATTTAAACTCTAAAACATTATTTTTTTCTCCCTTTTTCCCTTCCCTATGTTCAGGACATTGTTCGACCATTCTGGTGTCTTTGTGTTCCCTGAAGAATCCACTAAAAAAAGCCCCAAAGAAGAAACAGCAGAAGATGTAGTAATGGAAGACTGAGAGGGATTAAATACATTGGGTCCACTAGACACTGAGGTGTTCACCGCAGGCTCAGATGGAACACCTGCTGCACCAATAATATTAGAATGATTCTCATGATTGTTAAGGTCCCCACTTGCTCCTTGGGAAGGCTTAAGAGGATATGCTGAATTAAAAGCATAAGAGGCCAGATCTCTGTGGAGCTTCCCTTGCTTCCTAGAGACAATGGAAGCTCTAAGTTTGCCAGCTTTAGCCCGATCCCAGAATATAAACCATGCAAGAGTCTAAAACTGTCAGATGCTTTAATTTTAGTGTCCAATTCTTCCACTTTGGCCTTTAGCATAGTCAAATTACTTCTGTAATGATCAGCCAATGCCCTCATCAAGTATAAACTACTATTATTAAAAAGTTCCATGAGCTGTTTATACAAAGCATATCCAAATTGAATACAATTAGGGAACTTAAACACCCCGAGCCCCTGCAGTACACACTCTCACCAGATATATTCTTCCAAATACAAAACCACTAACTGCAAGTAAACAAACTTCATAGAAAATTTCTCCAGTTTGTAAATGTCACTCTTACAACTGTTAAAATCATTGAAAAAACAATTATTACCAGAAGGGCTTACTGCATTATCTTTGGTTGTGGCACCGTTAATATGAAAAGGATTTCTAACTTCCTTAAAAATGTGATCCAAAACATTAGGATTCATATTATTGCCTGTTACAGGTAAATAAACTTGCTTGCTTTAGATGAAATTAATGGAAACTGGAGTCAGAACCTGTGTTAAAGTTTCACCATCGCCGATATTAAAAGTTCCATGTTAACTGTTCCGGTTAAACCTTAAAGGCTCATCTCAAATAACTCCACAAATCTCTATGGAAATGTGTTCAGAAAACACCCAAAACATCTTTGGGCATAGAGTGAGTAGTGATGTTCAAAAGAGTGTCTTGAGAAAAATCCACTTCAGCCATGGCCCGCCTACCAAAAACACTTAAAACACAACACTGTCAAGACTTAAACCTCAAAAAACAAAGTAATGAACAAACTTGATAAAAGGCAGCCAAATGGTGAAGAGGACCAGACAAAACAAATTAGTTCTTTCATTCTCTTTTTAATAAAAACTAGAATGTCATCAGAAAAACAATAACAATGAACCACACTACAATTTTAAAGGAAAAAGAGATCATCATATCAGCAAGCAAAAAAAAAAAAAAATATATATATATATATATATATATATATATATATATATATATATATATATATATATATATATATATATAATCAAATACATCAGCAACAAAGTAATTGTCTATTAACTATATAAAATCAAACATATAAAATACATTGAACTTAACAATAAAAAAATAATTACTAAAAATAACCTTAATCTTTGTAACTGCAGAAAACATTTAATGTTAAAACTATCATTTAGACCTGGATCCCGACCAGCAGCTAAGTCAATGCGCCATGAACTCGCTATTATTAAAAGAGAACGAAAGTTCTAATTTGATGTGTCTGGTCCTCTTCACCATTTGGTTGCCTTCTTTCAAGTTTGTTAAAAAATGTTATGTATTTTAAAATAAACATATGATAGGTTGGTTAATTAAACTAAGCTGAATTTCATATATTTATATTTAGCGTTGTTGATTTGTAATAAATATAATACCTTTGGAAAGTTGTATTTGAGTGTTATACCTTAAGACTTCATTACAGGTATTCTATGTTAAGAGAAGACTCATTTAAAAGCAGCATTTGATGTGTGTATTCCAGATTCTGATGAATTCTGTTCCACACAGATGGAAAGCTATACTGTGCAATACACAAGCCTAAATAAATTTGTGGTATCTACCTTCACCAGCAGTGCTTATTTTTGGATCTGTATGGCAACTAGTGTTTTCGTTGGTATATGTATGCACAAGCACTACCTGACACCAGAATAAAAACATTATTTTACTCAGTGATCCCTTCATCAGTTTGACCACGTATTCACAAACTCTAAATGACAATAAAACAAACATTTCTTAAAGTCAATAATCCTACCTTGTTTTGAATAGGTTTGTACTAACTTTCCATTTTTTTCTCTTCCAGCCAGCAGTTCCCTAATTAATTTGCCCTCTAACTCCAGTATTCCCTAAGTAATATGGTGCTTAATCATCCAAGGTCAGGATCATTTATGCATTTTGTATGCAAATTAGGTCATTTTACATTTATTTCTATGAAATGTAGTAATACAGCAATGTCTAAGGTCCCTTATCCTTGTAGTAGCTCTTCCCCAATGCTTATGACTTAAGTAAATTATGTTTTTGCTGTAGGGAGGTGTGTGTACCAAAATGCCTCTGTGTTTCTGTAGTCAGTTTGAATGACGTCTGTTAACCTTATTTGCATAAAAACATAATGATGCTTTTCATAGACTACCACTACAAACATATGGAGGCCAGGACTCTGAAACCACTCATACTATGTTTGGTGTTATTTTTCTTGTGTATCTACCATCTTTCTATTACCCATGTGCCCTGGGATGTTTAGAATTGTAGAAAGAAGAAAACGGTGTCATCATATTTAGTGCTTGCTAGATCCCACTTCATTTTTACCTACATGAATGTTGTTAACTGGTTTCATGAATTAGATTAAATCTATTCATTTAATTTCTTGTATAGACTGCATACTGTAATGTAACCTGGGAATTATATAAGTCAGTTTCCATCTATACTATAGCTGATCCATGCTCTACAAAAAGTGTAATAGGTAGTTGATTGCTGATAATCATTTACTTAGCAGTTTTGTGAGCCCTTATTTAGCTCTTTGAAACCATAAAAGAGAACTGCAATGCTACTCAGATGTGCTTATTGATAGGTTTAACTGTTTCAGTAAGTCTGCTTAAATACAAATGTGGGTTAATAATATTTAGTAGAGATGTTTATTCTTAGGTGTATTTACTTTTGTGTGAACCTAAAGAATAAGGCTTTGAGAACGTACTTTAATTAAGTATCAAGTTGCAGACTTAGTCTTCTAAAATTATTATACAAACTAGTTGTGTAAATAATATAATGTGACTATGTCTTCAGAGCTACAAATATGCAAATTAAAACAACTGTTTCAATGACACAATGTGATTACATGTTCTTCAAAACTACTAATCTGCAAATTAAGTTAGCAGCACCACTTTTCACTGATCCATACACCAGTCCTTGGATTACAAAGTAGGTAATGCATAACAAATGCACCCTGTATGCTGTTCAATAACTAAAAGTAACCTTCACATGAAAACCGAATGCTGCATGCAGCTAAGTGCATTCTATTGTGCTTATTTCACTTTCTTTTTTTCTCTTCTGCAGGTAAGCTTTTTTTGGAGGGTGCTCTTATCCCAAGCTTCTAGAAACCATATTCATTTGTTCTAGGGAAAGTATGTCAACTTTGCAGGTAAGAATCAGTCTTATTTTACTTTATCTGAGCACTGCTATGACGAATCGCAAATGAGTAAGTGTGACTGTGTTAGTTGTACATTGGTACCCATGTTTAATTGCATACTGACGTTGTTGATTTGACCCGAAACAATATCTGTTTTATCAAGTTCAGCTTAAAGGTTAAGGGCTACTTACATCAGACAATTGATTTAGATATTATTATTTTTCTTTTCAGCTTTCTATTGTTACATTATTTCTTCAATCACTTAAATATTTAGTCACTTTACTTTCCCCTTCAATAAGTAACCATATCCAGCTTTTTGTGCATCTAATAATCATAACAGGGGTTTCTGCACACTAGAGAATGTCTTTTTAACTCTGCAATGTAAAGTGATACTTGGTCACTGTACAATAAACGTTCAGTATCTGTAAACTGACAAAGAAAATCCAAGCACAGCATTTTATTAGAAATGAGCATTGAACTAAATGAATGTGAGAATAATTTCTAAAAAAAAATTGAACATGCATGAAATATCCCTAAAGTGGGTGGTATGAAAAACCAAGGACAACTTTTTTTTAATTGACTGTTGATCTGAATGTGATAATGATTGCATGTAAAAATGAAAGCTACAACTAGCCATTGTGTGTTAATGAATTTCTACTTTGATGTCGACATTAAATGAGTGCTGAATGTAGAATAAGAAGTTGAATGCCTCAAACATGTTAAAGGCTTGAGGATGATATCTGCAAAGCTTAGCATGCCCAGTAAAATGATTTTGTACAAAGTGTAGACATTCTGTGTTCATTCTAAACTTGGATGCCTTGACAGACACATGCAAACGTCCAGCCATGAGTAGGATTTCCCTTCTGTACAGTAACAAACAGTAAAAAGTACCTGTCTCCATTTAAATATGTTCATCACCTACTAAATTTATTGTGTTAACATCTGCCTAAAGGTGACTGACTTTATCTAATATTACCATTATATCATGTGGTATTCTCTACATCGATTTAATGTCTCTAAAATAATAATATTAATTAATTGTGTTATAAAATGTGGTAAATCAGACTCCAATAAAAAAGCATAGTATATTATATTCAAGGTGTATAAGGAAAACTGGTAGAGGAATGCAGAAGTCCTGGAAGTTAAAAGAATGAAGGAGTGTAGGAAAAAGTGGGATATAAAAAGTAGATCAGGCTAAAAAGGAATACTGGCTGCTTAACAAAGAGCTTAAGAAAGCCATTGCAGTAGCAAAGAACAGGGCAGCAAAGATACTCTGCCAGCTTCTGGAAAGTGAATCAGCAGATGGCACAAGGAGACTTTGTCAGGTTGCAAAGCAAAGATAGAAAGATAAAGATGACAGGCATCTGGCACAGTTCATAAGTTATGCCTGCAACAACCTGCTCACCGGACCGCAAGATATCAAAGGTAGATGGTAGGAGTACTTCCAGCAGAAGATGTCACAGAACCCCTACTACCCCCATAAAAAGACTATGATGGAAGAGGAAGTACCCTGGAATAACGAAGAACAACCTTAAGAAAAATGGAGTCAGGGAAGGAAAAGGTGGAGATAAGCTCATGGCAGATATGATCAAGATGCTAAGTGAGTTAGGGAAGAACTGGCTCCTGAGGGGCACTCATATCAGTATGGTGAGAAAGGCATCTCTCCCTTGGCCGGAGAAAATGTATTTCTAGTACTGGGACATTCACAACTGTGGTCAGTGTAGAGGAATCAAACTGTCACACTGCCTGAAAGTGCTGGAGATGGTGGTATATGAATTGGCAGAGTAGAAGAAAGTAAACTGGGAGAAGAGCAGCTTGGATTCAAATCAAGATATAGCATAACCTATGTGATGTTTGCAGTGAGAAAGATGGCAGAAAAGCTAAAGATGAGGAAAGAGTTCAACTGGGCATTCCTAGACTTGGAGAAAGCTTATGTCAAGGTCTTAAGAATGCTGATATGGGCATTCCTCTGATGGTAGCAGAAACCAATTTTTACATAGATAGATAGAAAGGTAGAGATTAATATAGATGCAGATATATGCACACGCGCCCGCCCACACACACACACAGACACACACACACACACACATGCATATTACAACATTACAAAAAATAAATAAGCCTCTTATGGCAGTACTCCATTTCTAGCCTATATCTAGAATGTAAAGCTATATAAGTAAAATGGCAAAATGGAAACTAACACCAGTAATGTACATATTACTTTATATTATTGATTTGTTCATTACCAATGAAGTTCTGAGTAGGAGTAGCTTCCAGGGAGAAAAGTTCTACAACGTTAATATAGAGCTATACATATATCTGTCTATCTAGCTATCTATTTATGCGCAAACACACACACACATATATATATGGGTTCACTGCATAATCTCAAAAGTTTGAAATATCGAATTTCAAAATCTCGAGACCATGTAGCCGAAACCCCTAAATACCGAAAGACCAGAAGCGCAAAATTCAAAATACCGAACATACAACACACATACAGCACACACATACACACAGCTTCCCCCCACAATCAAACATTTCATTCTACACTACAGATAAGCAGGGGGGCAAGCCCCCCCTACTTAAATATACTAACTCAGAGATCGCACAAACAGACACACAAGGGAAACTCACACCCACACATTTTACAGTCCCTCACACACACATCACAGTCACAACACACTGACACACACTAAAGCTCCTAACCAAAACACTTACACATAGATACTTACCTGAACTTCCACCTATCCATCAACAAACTGCAACACCTGAAGAGCTACTTCAATATCTCTGAACATCGGAATTTAGAATTTCGCCCTTCTGGTCTTTTGGAATTTAGGGGTTTCGGCTACATGGTCTCGAGATTTTGAAATTCGATATGTCAAACTTTCGAGATTATGTAGTGAACCCATATATATATATATATATATATATATATATATATATATATATATATATATCCATGTGTGTCTGTCTATTTATGTATGTATGTATATATATATATATATATATATATATATATATATATATATATATATATATATATATATATATATATATATATATATATATATATATATCCATGTGTGTGTCTGTCTATTTATGTGTATGTATGTATATATATATATATATACATATATATATACACACACACAACACACACACACACACATATATATATATATATATATATATATATATAGATGGATATGTATATATGTGTATATATATATATATATATATATATATATAGATGGATGGATATGTATATATGTGTATATATATATATATATATATATATATACATACATACAAACACACACACACACACACACACACACACACACACACACATACACGACTACAAAGGACTGAAAAGCAGTTCTACAAACTGCAGATGATTCAAGCCTCTTTATATGATTATTATGACCATGCATGATGCAATACTATTGGGTAAACATTCTAGTACCCCTTATCTGTAGATAGTATTCTTTCCCTGCCATGAGCATGTTGTTTGTTAATGGTGTTAGCAGAATTTGTATTATTATTTCTAAAAAGAACTAAGTTCCCCCAAATGTTGTTCTCCCACTATTTAGGAATAAGTTCCCTTCTAAGGGTTCCCTACCCTCTGTAGTAGACATAACAAATCCAGACCTTTTGTGGTGACATAGTTCAATTATCGTGCTTTTCCACTGAGTTTATTAAATATATTAGACCATTTTCCTCCCAAGAAAAAGTTCTTGTCTCTTTTATTAACACTGTCATTCACATTGATTTTTGAAGCACTGACTGCTGCCTAGCATTCTGTTCCTGATTTTCCTCTGTATCTGATGCAATTGGTTTACTTTTGTTTCCATTGTCTCTTTTCTTTCATGTGAAGTACATCCTGATGTGAAGCCTCCTTCACCAAGTTTAAACTTTTGTTAATCTTTATATTCTTTGGCCTCTCATACTCTTATTTCATGTTTTATATTATGCCATTCCTCAGATTTTGCCTGATTTTGTAATTTTACTAAGTCATTTTCCAAAGTTAATACTTCAGTCTTTAATGACTACATTTCCAAATATGAATATTAGTTTCATATACAAAAAAACTAGTTCCTAAATTAATTACCTGCTATTCCCTTAGAAAGTTGTTGTCTTATCCATAATTAGGCTGGCTCAAAAGGTTAAGTTAATTAGGTGATTTTGATACTAGATCATATGTTTGATATTTATCATTAGTAGGTAATTAAGAGAGAAAGTACATATTTTATTTTAGTTTACGGACATCATTGGAGTCGTAAAAAGGTTTTGCTGTTGGTTTAGTTTTGTAGTTTAAATCTTAATCAGTCATGGTATTGTTTGAATGAACATAAGGCTCATTTTCTTCTAGTAAAATCAATAACTCACAAGGCATTTATTAGGTGACGGGGCAGTGCATAACAAGATGTATGAATAGTATATTGTGTGCACTACAGAAGCAGGCGGAATAGATCGATACATTTTGCTAAGAAAAAATCTTATACAGTAATTGTATTTTCTGAATGTATGTATGTAGTAATAGCAGCTGCAGCGGTAATAAGTTATAATTTACCAAATTAGAGAAGGTAGAGTTGTTTTTGTAGGACTTGTGATATTTTTCAGAGCACAGGAAGGGACCACAGGATATGGCATCTGTAGTAATAATAAACCATAATATATGTCTACCCAAATGGCTCATGCTGGAAAAGTCCTACTACTGTGAAGTGCCCATTTGTGATTCAGAAACATGCTAAACACAAGGTAAGACCTCATTATCAGATCATTTGCATGCTTCTTAAATCTCAGTTACGACTGCAGTATGCATATCGTGGGGGATCTGCATGCCATGGTACAAACCTGCTGTTCATGTAGGCAGTGGCATTCCCCAAGTCATTTTGTCACACATACAAGTACACAAACATGAATCCATGCACACACACACACACACACACACACACACACACACACACACACACACACACACACACACACACACACACACACACAGCACAGTCCCTGTACCTGGCCTTACTGTATCTACCCTCCCATGGTTCTTCTCACACTGTAATACTTTAGTTTCATTGTGGCATGTGTGTATTAGGCCCAGGTGGTTTATCCTGCCACTGCCAATCCCTTTACTATCTTGGCACTGGTATGGCACTTTGGAGAATTGTCCCTTGGTTAGTATATCCACCCACCGTCAGGTACCCCTTATGTCTGTGCTATTATGAACTTCATTTACCCTTGGTGTCTAGTGGTCTCCCTACAGTCTCAGTAGTAACATTGGTGCAATCATTGTGTTTAACCTATTCCCTGATGTCTGGTAGTTACCTCCCACTCTGTGCTCCCCATTGTAATGTTGGTGCTGTTATGGCATTTTAGAGATTAATCAGTTGTGGTCTAGTGTACTCCCCCACCCACTCACCCCAATCCTAAATTTGCTGTCAGTGATGTTATGGCACTTTAAAAGGAAGTCTTGCTGTCTAGTGGATCCACAAAACTACATTTGTATTCAGCAGCTGAACAAACCCTCTTACCCTTGTTCACTAGAATGATGTGGTAGGATTGGCCACACTCATTTACAGGACCAAGCACTTTCTTGAGTTACTTGGCCATGTAGATGTTTTCCTAGAGGCAGTTCTGAGGAGAGATTAAACGATTAATTAGCATATGCTTTTCCCTCGGAATGCTTCATTAGCATTCTGCACAAGAGCTGGGCCAACCTTTCATGGTGCTACATGTCTTTGTGCTGAAGGATCTTGTAGCACTGTATAAAGATGCTTGATGTATCACAGAAAGGTACTATGACATGTATACCTCCATGTACGCATCACATTACCTTCATAAATTCAGCCCATTTTTTTAATACAGCATCTACAGGATTTTCAGTGCATTACAAAACAGGATTAATGAATTACAGTGGTGTTACATTATAGTTATAAAGGAGGGTTACATAATATGCAGTTGTTTACATCATGTAGATGTGTATTATGTGGGTACTGCAAAATACGTACTACAAAAGTATACATTTCAGTGTGTCTTTTGGAGCATGTGGGAATGGGAGTGGATGAAATTAGGGCCTAGTCATTATTTTATGATAAAAATAATCAGTCTTACAGATTTTGTCAGAACCTTGATTTGTATGAGACTTGTTTGCTCCACAAGCTTAAACAAGTAATTTAGGGTGGTGCCTCATTTTAAAAAGAATCAGCATAGCTATGGAAAAATGAAATATGAAGTACTGATAGCTTTATTGGAAGTTGTGAATTCACCTGACTATTTTCTTCTTGAATAATATTGCAAAATACCACCAACTCTGTACAGCCATTCCATGTCTTGTATGTTTAGAAATTGCATATTTCCATGTATATCAGCATGGCAACTTCAGACATGCATGTCTACGTCTGCTAAGAGTACACTGCATAAATATATGTTCTGTGGTTGTGGAAAGATAGCAAAATCTATTGACACCTTCTTAATCAATACTCCTTTGACCGCTTTAGGTGTTGCAATCTTAATGATAGTCTACATAATCTGGTTCTCTTCCAATTTCCATTATTTGTCTAGCAAGTATTTTTCTCTTCCTAGAAGCTTATATGAAATATATTCCTCACTCAGTTCAGCATGTCATTCTTAAAGTCACTTATCAGTAAAAAAAAAAAAGTTATTAGAACTATGAGAATACATTCAGTGAAATGCATAACTTCAATGTTTTTTCCAATGGTTTTGGGCAGTATTGTGTTAACTTACAGAAGGCTAAATGCATTTCCTACAGAAAATAGTGCTTCCGTTATGTGTCACATTAGTTGTGATAGTTTTTATTTTTGTAAAATTGCTGAGCAGCATGTAGCTTTAATCCAAACGTTCATATTTCCAGTTATCTTTAAGATAGGAATGCAGTAAAGCTTCACTTCTAACCTCTCTCAGACTCATCTGTTTCTTTCAGTCAAAGGCTTTCTTTGATAACACTTTGGTTGGTATTCATCTGTTGGAACTTCGCAAATGCATTGCAGTTATTTGTGAGTACCCGGTAGTATTGCTAGGATAGGATGAGAGGGGCAACTACCCACAAAGTGTTGGTGGGGGCACGATCAAATGATTTTGATCTCTCTTTAATGAAATACTGGCTTCTAAAGGCAGGTATTACATTTTCAGTCAAACTTGAATGCGGCAGCACTCTCCCTGTGGTCTAAACTGCAGCAACTACTTGCTACATTGTAGCAAGCTACAGTTTAAAAGTTAAAAAAGTATTTTAATTAAAACCTGAGTGCCGTAGTGTTCCATACAGGCAAGATATAAACTGTAACAATTGTTTACTACAGTTTAAAATAAGATTTGTTTTTTAAGTAAACCATGAGCACAGTAGTTCTCTCTGCAGGTAGGGTTTGCTACAGTTGAAAAGAAGAAATATTTTTTTTTTAAATAAAATGTGTGGAAGGAGGGTCAGGCAGGGCACAGAAATGAGACATGAATGGCTGGGGTGGGGTGGGGTGGGGGGGTCTCATGCATCTGGCCATCTGGTAGGTGGGCCAGTAGAAGAAATGGCTATTTTTTCAAGTATCACCACTAACTGCACTAATTGCAGTCAGGCTTGAAAGGAACAAAGGAAGCTGCAGACTGTTCAGTGTATATAATCAAAAAATTAAAATAATAAAGAGGTTTATAAGGTTTTATATATGATTATTCTTATATAGGCACCCTAATGATTTTATTAAGGAATAGAAAGGGGGAAATAGGAAACATTGAAAAGGGGGAGATAAATAAAGAGGGGAACACAGATGTGAAAACATCAAGAATGTTTGTTTAGATGAAGTGGGAGAGGGGACATTATATTTTACCCAGGAGGTAGACCCCCTACTTTTTTCAAATATTTTTATATGAGGGGGTGGTGTGGGTGTGAAATAGCCAACAGGGTTACAGACAAAGGATAAGATAAGAAGGGCTGAGGAAGTGATGGTGCAGATGACTCCAGTGCAAAGATGCTCAAACACTTCCACAGCTTGTTGGGGGTGCAATGGAGGACCCCAATGTTGAGGAGTAGATAACTATGTTGATGCAGTGGTTTGCACCAACTGGGAGAGTGTGTCTTCAACATGTTAAAGAGTGGCTTCAATAGGCTGAATCCATGTGTCCATTAGCTGCTTCAGTACATTCCCTGCCAAGTTCCAGAGACTTTTTTCATTGAGGTTTGCCAGGCTGCTTCATTCTGAGGCACCTGCAGGACCAGTGCCCCTGCCTTAACACTGCAAAGACATCACCGGATGGGCAGAGGGTGAGCCTTCACTAATTGGGGGCTATGTACCTGGACCATTCCTGAGGGATCTGAATCCATAAAAAAGTAAAACAAATAGTAGGGAAACAAAAATAATAAAAAGAGAAACAAAATGCATAATTAAATTAATAAAAACAGAGAATACACAATAAATCTATAAATCATCTTACATGGATTTTATTTCTTACAACAACTTTACATCATAATTAAATCTTTACTGCAGTAATACTTGTGTATGGGAAGTGCTTATGCATACAATGGGACTAATCATTTGGGAAGTGCTGGAGTAATTAGGGAGAATGATATGAGTGGTGCTTCTACATACTTCTATTGAATTCATATGGGAAGTACTTGTGAGTACTTGGAAGGGCATTATGTTCTGTACATCTTTCTTTGATACTCAATACAGTACTAAAATATCCTTTCTAAATATTAAAAATAATAAGTCAAACATACTAAAATGCCATTTATATTGATTCACCTGTTACTTTTTCTTAAAGTGCAATGGTTTCACTGCAGTTCTTTTATCTGCAGTGCTGTAAAAATATTTTCTTATGACCATTAAATGAAACAGCTTTAGAGTACAGCTGTTATACACTAACATATTTGTCACTGTTGTTTACACTAACGTAATTATTTCTCTTCGCTTGTTTAAGCTAAGTGTTGTAAACTTTTTTATATGTATTACAAGATAGTTTAAGATAGAATAGTACCTTTCTATTGATTATATATGTATATACAGTAATACAATTACTTAATCAAATAGTATTATATGGGACTTTGCTCATACTAACCAGCAGATTCAACTAGGCAGGCTGCTTTATTTCCTGTTCACTCTTTTGCACCTTATTTCTTCCTTACCTGTAAATAAATTACACAACAGAAGTTTTGTTTACCTGTATTTCTATATATATAGCTACAGATATACGCAGTACTTTTAAATGTATCCAGTGTGAGTGGAATGCTGTTTTCAAAATGCTATGGTGTGCATGTAACACTGTGCTCAGGTAGAACTTTTTCAAAGAGAAATGTAGCAATACGTGGAAGTCTGCATTTCCTTTTCTATAAAAAATATGTCTGATTTGACAGGTAGTGCAAAAGTAAGACAAGTATTAATTTCTCAGTAAAGTTTGTCCTGGTCATTCACTTGGCACAGAAATACAAAAATCCCCCCCCTGCCCCCCAACCTCCACTCTGACTAGGGTG
Source organism: Protopterus annectens (assembly GCF_019279795.1). Lineage (NCBI taxonomy): Eukaryota > Metazoa > Chordata > Ceratodontiformes > Protopteridae > Protopterus > Protopterus annectens. The sequence continues at coordinate 288,289,781 of NC_056742.1, forward strand.
TGGTGTCTGACTGAAACTTTAGCAATGTTGTATGTGCAGTTGCAATACTTTTAAACAAACAACTGTGTTAAGCAACTGTTACAGTAATATTTCTTTAGCTTATATAAAACTGTTTTTGTGTAATCTAGGTAGTAAGTCAGTTTATGCAACAGTAATAAATTATATTAGAATGTGAAATTGCAATTTTTTTAAAGTCCTTATAAATACATGAACAACTACTTCTTGTAGTCCAGGGCAAGTATTATATCTTGGATTTACAGAACTACATATGTAGATTATTGTTTTAATAAACATATATCAAGTTTGCATTTATTAAGAAAATTATGTTAACACATCCCCTATATCTTTTTTTTTCAAAAGATACATTTATGTGTACAGACATTTATGATTTCCTTTGCATTTTCATAACAGCATTACAGGTGATATCTGCAGTTACACATCTCTTTTTCAGGAAATGCCTCTCCTTATGCAAAGTTATACCTTTTTATGTTTAATATTACCCAATTAAATACTGAGCATTAAAAAACAAAGTTTTGTACTTACTATAGAACTCTGGTCTTCTGTCTGCTACCAGGTCTATCCACTGAGCCAGCTGGTCAGCCCTGTGCGTCTGCAAACATTGTAATGGTACTACTGCCAGAGCATGTGACCCCTGTCAGGGATGACAGTGGCCACCCAGCTCCTCTCAAATATCTATTTTTACCATATATCGTTGGACCAACGTGGAGCATGGCCTCATGTCTTCAAAGGTGATGCCATGATGTGACGTGCCAGAACCAGAATGAAGAAAGTATGAGCAGGACTGTAGTTCTCAGGTTCAGAACCACTCCCTATGGGGTGTTACACTAACCTAAATGAATCCAGTTAACTGGCTGGGGAATCTTGTACTGATACTCTTGGCAAGTTTGCTTAAACCAAAAATACTTTGTCACATTTTTTCTTAAAGAAAAACAGTCCCATTTCACATATGTGTTGGATAAAAAAAACAAAATATATTGAATAATTATTTGGTTTCTGAATTACAATTGCTACTACTGCTGGTTATTGAATAAGGTGCATTTTTTGGAGTATTACTTGGGGGGGTAAATATTACTGTGTCTGTCATGTGCAAGTTTTACGAACTGTTGTTTAGGTGCTAAGGTGTGACAGATGACATTACATGGTCAAGGATTACACTTCATATTGGTGCAAATTGGCATTCACATGACCATTTTTTGTTTTTTTTTTTTTGTTTTTTTTTAATTTTATTTTTTTCTTTTTTGAACTATATTTTGATTTCTGTCAGTCTAGGCCTATTAGCATATTACTGCAGCCAGCCTGGGACTGCTGAGGAGTGATGCAGACTGTGGGACTGTCCGGAATGCATTCATGTCCAAGAGTGATGTACATGTTTATGTATTACAAAGATTCATAGATGTAAATGAAAAAGGCCTCATTTGCATACATAACATGTAAATGGCCTTGAATTTATATGGAAAATTTCAATATCACCATATTAATTTGCTAATACTAGAAGTAGGCAGCAAATAGTTTAGGATGCAGCATACTTCCTAAAGTAAGGAAATACTTTAATGTTCTTCTTTTGGCTTTTCCCGGTTAGGGGTCATCACAGTGGAACTCCAATCCGCTAATGATTGGCAGTAGATTTTTATGGTGCCGAGGTGCCAGCCCGATGCCCAACCTTCAACGAAGGCACGCCCATTCACGCATGTCTTTCGAATGCCACTCGACCACGGGGAGGGCATTCAGACACCACACGGAAGGCGCTCCAGCTGAGAATCGAACGGGAGAGCCTCTTGCTGTGAGGCGATAACGCAACCGCTGCACCACCGTGGCTTACCTAAGGAAATACTTTAATACAATTAAGTGACTGCCTTTCTACCAAGTATGCACAGTCTTTAAATGAAGATTTTCGTTGATCACTAATCAATTCCACTGCATTTGAATTAGAATCTACCCTCTAAATGTCACTAACTATGGCAATGATTCATCACAATCTTAATATGCACATCATATATGTAAAAGCAACATTTCTTAACTTTAAGTCTCTAATTCCACTTACTGTAAGTTTCTTATTAAATTATAATATTTATTAAAGTAAGGAAATACTTTGAAGAAGCCCATCTTTCATGGGTGAAAGCGCTAAACCGTTCAATTTGAGTGGCATTGGCTTATTGTTTTGCTTTGCAATAAATGAACTACATTTTATCATTGGTGTTGTGGAGATACATTCCATTGATGTTGTGGAGCTGTTTTTTGATGGATTACCCGTTCATTATTTAGAGGTGACTGTACACTTATTGGTGACCCTGTGGCTAAGTTTTTGTAGCTGCTATTTTGCATCTTCAGCTTACTGTGCAACTGGCAGCCAGTGAGGGGAAAAAACACTGACCTCCTTTTCCCCACCCTTTCTACACTACTGGCAGACTATGCTCACCAATTTAATAGACTTCTAGGATCAAATAACTCTACCACCTGACCTAGGATTTCTATCAGTTATAATATTTTTTTGGATTTAGACAAAACGTTTTATATCTTACCTCATATAACATTATGTAAAGCATTGATTTATGGGAAATATAACATATACCTGGTTCATGAAGGATTTTTTTCAGACCTATTACAAATTCAGGCAGGTGTACCACTAAATTCAGTCTTAGGGCCAATATCTTTCATTCTAGTTTTTGCAGCTGCACTAGACATGAATCCTGTTGGTTAAGTATGCCAACAATTGGGATTCCAAAATGGTGGACAGCCTGTAAGCACACTAGCTGTGCAGCTCCTCAACAACTAATATCTATCTTTTTGCTAGCACATCATACAAAGAAAATACCACAAATCTCTGAAGGATGAAAGGAAAATGCAAAGGGGGAGCCACCACTGATCCTGGGAACTATCGACCTATTAGCCTGATGGGCCTGGTCTGCAAGGCCATGGAACGTATCATCATGGAACTCATTAACAAAGACATTGGTAACCTCCAAACTCTGGATCCCACCCAGTTCGGGTTTGTGAAAGGCAGATCATGCCTCCTGAACCTGATTGACTTCTTTGAGGCAGTCACCAAAGCCATAGATGAGAGTAAGGTGGTTCACATAGCCTATCTTGACCTCGCCAAGGCTTTCGACACCATCCCCCATTCTGGAATTATAGCTAAACTCACTAAACTAGGTATACATCCCTATGTCACAAGATGGGTTGCCAACTGGCTCACTGACAGAACCCACACTGTAAAAGTTGCAGACTCCAAATCTGACCTCAAAGCAGTGGCAAGTGGAGTACCACAGGGTTCCATCCTGGGACATCTCCTGTTTGGTATCTACTTCTCTGAAGTACAGGCTAACACAGAAGGCATCTGGTTAACAACGTTCACAGATGACTGCAAACTAGGAACCATTGTCAAGTCCCCAAATGACATGGACATCCTACAGAAGAGCCTCACTGAGACAGATGCCTGATGTCAGAGCCATAGCCTCAAGCTCAATGCCAAAAAGTGCAGTATCATCTCCTTTGGTAAAAACACTGTACCCATGAACTACCATATAGGCAGCAATCTACTTAACACCAAATGTGTGATAAGAGACCTTGGGACCCAGGTCGACAGTAGTCTCTCCTTTGATAGTCACATCGCCACAGTAGTCAGGAAGTCCTTCTACGTGACACAGCTCACCATAAAAGGGTTCTCATCCAGGAAAAAAGAGGTCATTGTTCCTCTCTACTCAACACTCATTAGACCCATTATAGAGTACAATGCCCCTTTTGGAATGTACCTCACAAAACATCTGCAGCAGCTGGAAAGGCCACAGAAGTAGTTCACAAAGAGGATTACTGGCCTCAAACAAATGCCCTACACTGACCGTCTCAAAAAACAGCTTTACTCCATAGCATACTGCCTACTCCGAGGTGATCTCTGCCTAACATATAAAGCTATGTCAAACCCAGAGCTGTTAGGCATGCTACACTTAAAGAAATCCCAATCCTACCAAGCTACATGCTCTAGGGATCTAAATCTGGTCACCACAATAAACAGGACATGCTGGAGGGATAGATTCCTGTCCCAGAGACTTCCCATACTCTGGAAAAGGCTACCCATCTATGTCAAGCAAAGTTCTTCATTAGCACTCTTCAAGAAAAATCTTGATGAGTGGATGGGAAATAGGAAATCCACCCCAGGGATCACTTCTGTGTCTCTGCTCAACAGTGGCACAGGAAAATAGCTTTCTTGGGTGGCATAAGCCAGGGAACCTTGTTGGCTAGGCTTACGTAGACCCTTGGGCCGATAGCTTAGTACCTACCTATGAACCTATAATCCATTTTTGCCAATATTTCAAGAAGAATTACGTATTTTTGCACTTAAATATTTCTTTTTGGATGCTGATCCCTGGACCGCATGGTGTGGATGCTTCCAGACACTGAGGCCTAAACAAAGGAAACATAGAGAAAAGGAACTGTGCGACTTTATATCAGCAAATTATACACAAATCTGTTACTGCAAACAATTATCTTTATACTTGGAATGGCTAATCATACAGACCAAATGGAAACTTTAACTACCAAAACCAAACTATCCCAGATAACCATGCTAAAAAAGACTCTTCTTCTAAAAGACAAAAAACTAATAAGTCGCAGCAGGAAACAATGAAGCTAACAACTAGATCAAAACAAGATCAGTCTCTAACACTTGAAGATCTCAAAATAACACTGCAACCTCTGCAAACTGAAATCCAAGGATTTTCTCACAAACTAGTCTCATTTGGTGCTAATCTAGATCAAATTATGCTTAGGCTTGAGCAAAATGAAGCAAAATCAATGGAAAATGAAATCAAAATAAAATAAATCAAACAAAATATACAAGATAATAACAACACCATCAAAGAATTACATCAAAAAATGTTAGATCTAGAAGCTAGAAGTCGATGAAATAACATCATATTAAGAGGTATTCCTGAATCATTTGAGAATGCGCAGCTCAATGTAATAATCAAAGAAATCCTAAGCACATTACTTGACAATAAGGACCTTCTAATGATATAATAATAATTGAAAGAGCCCACAGATCCATTAAGCATTCCCAACTGCAAGAAACCCCAAGGCAAATTTATGTTAGACTGATCAGTTCAGCACATGTTCATAGCATACTCACAACCTACAAAACAAAAAATAACTTTTCTTTGAGAGGTCATAAAGTTGCTATCATCCAAGATCTCCCACTTGAAATTAAATTAAAATGTCAAAAACTCAGCAAATATTGCTCTTCTTACCTGCTAGAAAATAAAATCTGTTTCCAAATGAAATATCCTGCTTCACTAATACCATAATGATGCTAGAATAACTTAAAACACCTGAAGAGGCCAAATCCACCTTCTTATGGATTTTCAGAATGAATCCTGCTTGTCAAGTTATCCACCTAATTCCAATCCAACCAACATGTGTATTATGAAGTTTTCTTCTTTTTTGCATATCCAGCTGCATAAGTCTAGTAAATAAACCAGCGATATTGAAGTGTATTAACGCACCAGTTAGTTTGCGCAGGAATGGGCGTGGCTGCCATGATTGAAGGGCGGCAATTAAGAATGGTAATTTGCCGTGATTGACATGATGATAGGATTGTAATTAGAATTTGCTACATTAACAAGTTTTAAATTAATATGTATTTTGTGACAGATATGAAGCCCTCACAAAAAGTAAATATTTGGTTATTAGTCTCATAAACTAAGGGAGCAGTTAATCACCCCCCCAATGGGTGCATTTGTACAGACATGCCTGCCTACCTACCACCATACAGGAACTGCCCTCATGATTTGCTAGTGATTTGTCAGAAAATCACAATTTCATGAGAAACGGATAACAAATATGAGTCAAAAATCTGGACAGTTGAGAGGGGTATGTTGGCATTCAGCACACTGGCACACATTGCAGTGATTACACTGGTTGATACCAAACCAAAGATAGCAGTACCATGTCCGCAATGCACAGCATGCCAGAATAAAGACCGATTGCTACCTACAAGTGACAGACAAGTTGTCTCTTGCAAAAATGCAAAACAAGTACTGTACTTTAGCATGAACATGCACAGACTCAGCAAGCCCAGTCTGTCTCAGCTGCTCCAAATAAAAGCAGCTACTTAAAACATCACAGCAGTGGTGGTGGGAAAGCAAGAGTTTTAGGATATCCAGATTAATCATGTAAAATACCAAACATTTTCACAGCATTTGCTTTTAATGCTTAACAGAAAATAGCTGCACCGACACCCTTCCACCCTTTTTCTCGGCATAGGCTGAATATAACTTTTTTACCGCATGAAAAAGTAAACTTAAACACAGCGATTTTATTATTTAACGTTAAACCTGCAGTAGGTCAAACGTTCAGTAAATTCAAACTTAACCCTGTGTTAGTCCTATTCCTACCTAGGGAAAATGACTTGGCAGCTTTCAATCAAAAGGTGGGCGGTGTACTGACATCGCTGTCACAGGTGGGGTTTGGGCGTAGTTTGCTACTGTGCATCAGGTGGGTTAATACACTTCAATATCGCCAATGAACCTTAGTTTTTAAAAGCCTATTACTTGTTATCATCTCGGCGTTCTATTTCCTGGTATGCTGTTCAGTCTTACAGGAAAATGCTGCACTTCACCGTATAACCTATGAAACATCATTGCTGACCCATTTCCTGCCCCAAAAGACTACTGGGAACAGTTAAGTACCTGAATTAAGCCGCGATCGCTCAGAAATAAGATACGCAAACTAGGAAATCATTATTGGTGGTATTTCAACTTCTAAACTAGCTCATCTTTATTTTTAAACTCCAGACTACAACAAAGAACAGAAGAAATTGTGTATGATACCCTTACGCGACTGAACAATTCAGGAACCCTTAAGCAAATAACTGCATTGTGACTGTTTTGAGAAATAGGGCTGATGGTAAAGGAACTTTTTTTTTAAACACCGTTATTGAATTGTCAGTTGTGACATGAAATATTTTAAATGTTTCTATCATTCCTTCTCACCACATACACTCTCCTTAAGACTATGCATAATGAAGAATCTTAGTTTTATTTATGCATTTTCTACAGAGCAAGCACGGTGGTGTTGATGTCCTCTTATGACATGCTTACATCCTATATCCCTGCACAGATGTGATCTCCAAAATTCACAGAATATTCCACATGAAATGTTACCAGATTTCTATACAAAAGAATAATTGCTCACTCTCAAGTGATTTTTCCTGGTATACATACTCTCCACTAAACATCTACTATCCTCCGTTCAGTAACATATACAATACCAACCACTTCTTTACTATGGATGCAAAAATCCCTTGTACTACTTACCTTATTTAGATAATTTAAAGACAGGATTAACTGCTCTCTTTTCACTGAGATGGCAGCAGTATACTGGTTCTGTGTTACAGTACTGAAAGACTGCAACACACACCTCTCAAATTCTACTTGAATATTTCACTGGCAATACAGAATAAATGCTTTCCCTTCTTTACAGTGAGGACCAAACATAACTCAGCACCCTAGCTAAATTTTGAAGTGGAAAAGCCATTAATGCTAAGAAGGCAGTTTCTGGGTGGACTTCTGCAATGCCAGAAAGCATTGTAAACAAATTATCTCTAAAGTCATGATATACCTTAAACCACAAAACCAGGCTACCGACTAATCCTAAATAAATCTGGGCAAATCAAAGTGAACCTACCGACCTAAAAAATGAAGGTAATGGACAAATTATTACCCCACGCTCTGGCACAGCCAATCAATTTGAACATTAATACATTAATTCAAGCTCTCAGCCTGGACACTAACCTCAGTGAGGCTGATCATAATCTATGCAAAATGTAGCAAGTTGAGTCCTTACAAATGGTATCAGGTAATTGCAAACATAGAAGAGCTTGAACTTGACAATAATAGTGCAAATTGCTTCATTTTTGTCTGTTATTTTTGGTAAATTGCTTTGGAGCTAGAATTATAATGTTATTAAGTGTTTTGTTGGTAGGATCTGGGTACAAAGGTGTCACTACAAAAGTTGTGTTTTGGGATTTATGATACCCTGAAGGAAGACAAGATTCAAAAGGTAAAAGCTATTGTGATACAAACTACATGGAAATGCATAGGAGGTCTGGTAGTGAGCTTCAAAGAAGAATAAAAGAAGATGTAATATTTATGGATGTATTCTACATTACGTTTCCACAGATTAGGTTGACTTTTAAAAACCAAATTTCTACTTTATACACGGTACTACTTTATGTCCTTTTACTTTAATTGGTGTATGAGGTATCTAGGGTTGTATGTGTACAGCTTGATTCAGTAAAATACTCCTGTCTTCTTTTGGTTAAGTATCATTGGATCCTCTCCCTTATCTGAGCTAGCATTAAGTGTTATAGCCGAGACCATTAGTTCACATCTCAAAGTGTGGCACTCCAAGTCTACAGGTCAGCCCTTGTGCTGGTAATAATACAATACATAGCCTCTGTGAGTTTTAGCATCAAAGGTGACTATGTTACTGATAATGCCTCCAAAACATGTACTACCATAGAGGCATGTTACTTATCAAACATACCAAACAGCTGTACTGAAGGGGAAAGGACAGTTTAGTCTTTACCTAAACATTTTGATCTTTTGTTAAGCAATTTATTTTATCCACCAGAATGGTGACTGTTGGATGCAATACATCTCTTTTCATTACAACTGGCAGCCAGAAATGAACTTCATTACTAAGGAGCTTCCCTCTTGTCCTCATAAAGTGGCAATTAAGACTTAAAATAACTACTATGAGGGACTAGGTGGCTACCTCCTTCATAGGCACGTAAGTGCAAGGTTTAGGCAAAGATAACTTATGTGCTACTTTTATTTTTTTTTCTGTAGAATGTTATTTAATGGGATGTTAATAAAGTGGCACTTAGCAGATGTGCACTGAACATTCCCATCCATTATATATTATAATACAATAGAAGTAATTAATGTCTCTACCAAATGTCTGCTGTTACAGTATTACTTGCTGTTATCACTTTTGCTAACAAATTCAAAATTCCTGTTACTCTTTAATGTAACTAATTAGTAATATTATTAGCTGTTTTGTCTTTGTGATTTTACTCATTTAGTTGTGTCTAGACTGCTCTATGTAATAACCAGCAAATGACTACTTAACTCTGTATTTAGTGCTGGTCTTCATACTAGTTGTAATCTGCTGATAAACAAACCCTATTAAATAGTTGTAGACTTTGTTTTGTAATGCTATCCAAGTCTTAGAATTAGACAAAACTGTTTTTCTCTGCCAATAGTTGGTTACCCTATTTAATTTTTTAACTGAATCAGCAAATTGACAGGTTATATGCATCACTACTGAACATGTAAATATTGAATGGGATATCTTTCTTTTCAGATTTATAAACATGTGAGCAGCTATAGCAAAATGTTATTCTACTATTCTTCATTGCTGATTTGATAAATTGTTAACAAAGATAACTTTGTTTGTGTTTACAAGGATTATAAATAGTAAACTAAACTCTTCTTTTAACTCCTGATACTTCATTAGATTATATGAACACATTCTAAACTCAAACAAGGCTTCCCACTCCACCCCACCCCCACTATAATACTATTCTTATAAGAGTTTTTAATATGCCTTCCAAGGTCTTTCTTTTAAGCATTATATGCAATACCAATCAGTTTTAACTGTGGAGATCCTTACTTCTTTTTAGGACATTATACTTATATAGATATGTATACACTAACGACAAGCTAGGCTTTTATATTTAGAGGTATACTAGAGTGGTATATTAAAATTTTGTATTTTTGTATCCTTATACCCTTCTGACCAGTCCTCTCTATTTTACTGTTAGGCTCTTACTATAGTACCTCTATCCTTATCAAGAGCAGAAACACCCCAATAGATGTCAGTAAGAGTTATCCTTATGGTATTGTCTTCAAACTATTAACATGCCATTTAAGTGGTTACTACTACTTTTAGAATAACAGTTTAGATGCTGATTCTACTTAGCTGGCATTATTTTAAAGGAGCTGTCTTGCACAGTTTGTAGCTAATGATTGTTCACGTTTGGAACAACTTAAGTAATTTTATCATCCCTCTGCTACCTACTTTTCTCAAAGTACCTCAAACTAGAGACATTTCAAAATGTTTAATGATTATTTTCCTACTCATACATTGGGATGGGGGGTTAGGCACCTACAGCGGGTTAAGGAATTTAGAAGTCACCCCGTTTAAATTTTTTTCCCTATCATAGCAAGTCTAAATTTATAGCTTCAATTAAACTGTTATCTCATTATCTTTTAATAACACACTTAATAACACAATTTGTTTCTGAAAATATTTACAGTACATTCATGGAACATTAAGGGGCTATCGGATAAAAAGAAAAGAAATCTTTTTATGCAGTTTACATTTCAAAATAAATCTACTATAACTTTTCTACAAGAGACGCATATGATCAACCAACTTTGGGACAGTGAGAGAAAGAGGAAATGGGTAAAACAAATAATTGCTGCAGGTTATAATTAATCTTCTAGGGGAGTAGCTATTATTGTTAATAAACTTTATCAAGGAGAGATCACCTCCACTAAAAGTGATCCTAATGAAAGATGGGTTTTGTTTACCAGTACCTATCCCACTTTAAATAAGCCATTACTCTTTGTTAATTTGTACAGCCCCTGCTCAGGTCAACATCTTTTTATTTATGATATTTTTTATATCCTAGTTAATTATCCAAATCATTTATACATCTTAGGAGGGGATTGGAATGCTTTGCTTAGTCCTGATAAAGATGGATCACATAAAGAGACTAGACAATCCCTGCATATTACTATGGCCCTAGAAGATTTGCAAAATACCTTTGATTTAATTGACCCCTATACAAAATTTCAACACGATAACTCTATTCCTAGATTCACATTTTTCTCAGCCGCACATAAAACCTGGACAAGAATAGATGCCTTTTTAATATCTCAATCTTTCAATTTTTATACACTTAATTATAATGTATCCCCTAGATCTATGCCTGATCATTCCAAAATCAATATCTCCATTAACACTTCCTCCTCTTGCCAAGGACCCTCCCTTTTCAACAACTGGACTCTAAATCCAATTATCATTCAAAAGCAAGAAGTAATACAAGAAATAACTTTCATCCTTGCCCAGCTGAACACTGATCTTACCTCTAGTCTAATCCCTTATGATGTACTATGGGCGGCTGCTAAAGTGGTTATAAGAGGTCTTATTATTCAAAAATCCTCATGGTATAAGATAAAACAAAATAACCTTAAACTCAAACTAGAAAACCAAATCAAAGACATAGAACTAAAACTTCAATATAAATACTCAACTGAGCTAGAAGATACATTAACTGACCTCCAAAAACAACTGCACAAGCTATACCTAGAAAATATCTCATTTATGGAGATGAGATCATTATATTGATACTCAGAATGGGCACAAATTCCCTCAAGAACTCTGTCTAGACTAATTAATATTAAAAATAACCCTACTAGGATCAAAGAAATGAAATACAAAGGCGTAGCAAAATATAAAGACCAGGATATTATTAATACTTTTGAAGATATTTATAAAAATGTATACAATTTACCCAACTCCCCCCTACAAACAAGCTGGTAGAGTTTATGCATAATCTAAAATTTCCACAGATTGCTGATAATCAAAAGAACTTTCTGAAATCGTCTCTACACATGGAAGAAATCAAAATAGCAATTAATAAACTCAAACCAGGTAGATTCCCTTGGCCCTGATGGATACACAGTAAAATTCTACAAAAAATCTTCTGAACCAGTCGCTAATATTTTACTAAATATATTTAATTACATAATTCAATATGGTATAACGGACAGATATCTTAACAACTCAAAAAACATTTTAATCCTTAAACCAAACTCTGACTCATTAGACCCTGCCAGTTATAGACCTATAGCCCTTTTTAATACTAATCTTAAGATTCTAGCTCACATTATAGCTAATAGACTAAAAAACATATTTTCCTCTATTATTTTGCATGAACAAATGGGCTTTATGCATAATAGACAAACATGTGATAACACCCTTCTATTAGATACAATCATTAGCCTTCTTGATAAGGATAGACATCCCAGATACATCCTTACTGCTGATGCAAGCAAAGCTTTCAACAGAGTAAATTTAATGTCCTACCCTCTTTTGGTATCCCACTAGAATTCATAAAAATAATTAAAGTACTTTACCAAAAAGCCTCTACGTCTATTGAAATTATCTAATTCCTCTCTAATCCTATCCCTATCCCCAATGGTACAAGGCAAGGCTGCCCACTATCACCTTACCAATCTATATTTGGAACCTCTACTTTATATATCTCAAAAAACCTATCATCACATTCCTAAAATATCAAATATAAAGTTTTTATATTCTGCTTTTGCGGATGACTTAAATTTATTTTTTGAACTTCCAAACACTGATCTATCAAAACTACTTGATGCTCTAGACCTATTCTCTGTTATATCCAATTACAAATTAATTCCCTATAAATCTCTTAGGTCATAGGGAACTATACTTTCCTGATAGTGAGATCAAATCCAAATACCAAATAAAATATTTAGGTATAAACTTCACCCCTAACTTTAATGAGATCATTAAGAACAACCTATTTCATACATGGACAGAAATTGAAAATGATATGAGTAGATGGAGTAACATCAACATGTCCCTACTATCAAGAGCTAGTGTGGTCAAAATAAATATCTTACCGAGACTTATTTTTCAGATATATGCTACCTTCTCTATCATTCTGCAAATATTCTTCAAGAATGTAGAGAAAGACATATCTAAATTTCTATGGCATCCTAAATCGATTAGAATTAAATATGATAAACTTTCCTTAGCAAAAGATAAAGGAGGCCTGGGACTACCAAACTTTAAGCTTTATTATAGCATATCCACCTTTCATAGGCTGATCCAAATAATAAACTATGATCCTAAATCAAATTTGTGGACACCCCTATGGATTAAACTATGGTATAACCAACTTAAATCCCTTGATATTAATTCCAAATCCCTTCCCTTTGTGAACCTAAATCAAAGAGACTATACTATTAGGAATCTCCACCCACTGTTTAAACATATGATCTCAACTATCCAAAATGTATTCAAATCTGTACAACTCCTTAATGCTTTTCCCCTCATACAACTGATTCACTTAAACCCTAACTTATCAATTAATAATCAACCAATGAATCTAACTAAATTCCCTCTTATAAAGGACTTCACAGTGTGGGATATGTACGAATGGCAGGAAACAAATATAAAACAACTAAGAGAGAAGTTTGGACTCCTTAAGAACTACACCATTATCATTAGGCAAATCCTTTATTTAATTAAAATCAAATTACCTCTAGCCAAAACTGACCACCAGGAAACCAATCAAACTACTCAAATACTTAAAAACCTTGCATCTAAAGACAAAACGATTTCTAAGACTTATAAATTAATAACAAGCATAAAATCTCAGAACTCACTTTTATTTTCAAATTATTGGCAAAGTAAAAGCCAGATAATCTCAGAGGAAAATAAAAAATTGGCCATACAAAATACCATTAAGCTTATTCTCTTTAAACATCTACTATACACTCAATTCATGGTTAATAACAACGCTTATTACACGTCATCAACTCTTAACAAGTTCAATCCTAAATATTCAGCACAATGTCCACATTGCCCAAACCAAATAGCAGATACCCTACATGTGTTTTGGGGATGTAAAAAAGTTTATAATTTATGGTGTTCTTTAAAAGCAAGGTTAGAGAAGAAGATTTATGAAAAATCTACCTTTTCATGGGAAACAGCTATATTACAAATTATCACAACCAAAAATCCCAAAATCATAAATCATGTTCTTATTTCTACCTACACCCTTATTAAATTTTATATTAATAAAAAATGGGTGGATCAATCCTCAATTTCATGGGATGATTTTCGTTCCTTAACTATAAAGCATATCTCCTCCCATAAATTAGTTTATATTAATACAAAACAAAAACAATACTATCATAAATACTGGGGGCTCTTAGTAGATGTAATCCTTAAGAAATAAAGCACATTACTACCTTAAACTCCCCCACTTACTCTTGTCACTATCCTCATGTAAATGAACCTAACCATTTCTCTCACTGTCACAAGATCTAAATATTCTTACATATTAACCAGGTTGTAACAAAGATCTTATATATATAATCTACAAACTACACTCTGATATGCTCCTCCCATTACTTCCCTTTCATTAGATGTATAAGTCTTCCTTAGTTCTCTGTGAAAAAGCTCAAGGTTATTAAAGTTCCTTCTGGTGACTTCTTTGTATATGATGTATATAGTTATAAGTTCCAAGTATTATCTTTTTATTTTAAATACAAGCTTTATATTGTTGTCAATTTGTTCTTTTTATTGTTTTAATGTCATGTCATGTTGTTTGCTGTTTTGTATTGGAAAAAAATCAATAAAAAGATTTTTGATAAAAAAAGTATGCCAACAATTGTAAAATCATATTTACTGTGGTAAATAACAAGGACCTTTACAGTGTGAATACTTACCCAATTACAATTCCTGAATGAGCAAATACTACAGGCATTAATTTTAGTATAGAGAAATGCAAAAACATGTACTGTGGGAAACCAGTATTAAAAGAATCTTGGGCCAGATTCAACAAAGTCTACAATAAGTGTATACAATCCCCCTGATTCATTATCTTTCCATGCAGGACTAGCTTAGTCCTGCATGGAAGTGGCCATTTAGGAGCAGGATGGCAGTGCACCATGCATATTAATGAAGGCCCGCTGCCTGAGCTCCTAATCTTACATGGAGCATGCAGGGGGCATGTATGAGAGCAGATCTCTCAGAATATACATGCCCCTGCAATGAAGAACAGCAGACAAGTCATAAAAGAATGAGTGAGACCGCTCATAGGTGTATGCATACCCCCAGCAACATCCCCCACGTGTACAAGAGCAATAGTTAAAACAACAAATATAAAGATTTTTTTTTTTTTATGAAACAAAATTTAACCATAGGTGCACGGGTTTGCCATCATATATCTACAGTTAATGCAGCTTAAATGGCAGAAGAGGATAAAAAGCAAGATATATGCAAATGAAGCAGTACAGCAATAGTGTAGTGGGCAGAGCATTTGCCTTACGAGCAGTCATTCCGGTTCGAGTCCCACTGCATTACATTCCATTTTCCATATCAAATCACTTTATGACCAATATTTTTAGTTGCATAACCTACTAAATAACATATATTTGTGAACTTGAGTGCTGCATTAAATGCAGATGTGAGGTGTCAGTGTCATAATGTTGCAAAGTCCACAGATAATCACGTGCCACATATAGTATATGTACACAGGAATCAGGGATACAAATGGAAGGTAAAATGTGTAATGAATGATAACTCCATACAGCTTCCAAATCCTCCACATTCCCAAGAACCATTAGACATTACTGTCTAAACTAGTGCAGTGGTAAGCTGCAGTAAGCACTATTAAGCAGTAGTAAGCTGGAGTAAGTATATTTAAACACTAGTAAGTGGGTTTAAGCCCATATGCGTGGGGGTAAGCAATGCGCACACAGGTTAAGTAATATTGAAGCTAACACTCTGTAACCATATTTAACCAGAGGTTATCATTGCTTACCTTCACGCAAACCCACCAAACCCTCTTACAATTGCTTAAAAGTGCCTTAATCACTCCATATGCAACAGCCGCTGTTCTGGCGAGAAATGAAATAAACAGCCTTTGCATGTCTTGAACCCAGGACCCTGTACACTATAGTCACAGTAGTTAACCATTAAGCCATCACAGCAGTACATAAAATTGAGGCATCACCAAACAAATCCTCACTATAGGAAAACAAACTGAACATGTGAAAGGAATCTATATACAGTCTTGTGTTGTATAACCTACTACATAACATAAATATGTGAACTGGAGCACTGCAGTAAGCCCAGATGTGAGGTGTAATTGTAATAAAGTGTTGAAGTCTCCTAATAAACACAAGGACCCCATACAGTGTACGTACTCATGAATCATGGATACCAGACACATATATAACATGTAATGAATAAAAAACAACTCTATGCACATAAATATGTTTTGTTTATAAGGAACCAGCAGCCAAAACTCAAGGACTTTTGGAAACAACTATTAGACCATATTTTGCTATAATACTACAAAGGATGCATTAAAGTAAATTGTTTCGAATCTCTCAGGGTCAGGGTTCGGATGAGATTGGTAAATAGTTATATGATGTAATGTTTATGGTTATTGTATTGTTGGATTGTATGAATGATATTTTTGTTTTTATTATATGTTGGATTTATAATCTATTCAAAACATTTAATAAAAAGATTTTGGAAAAAAAAAAATCAATGCCAAAAAGCAAATATAATGTAAATTAAATATTAAGCAACACTAAGCATTGCACAGCCCAACTTAGTAGGTGTAAGCAATGTGTAGGCCAGCTAACTCAATTTGTCCATTGGTATACCCCTTTAAACAATGCCAACCTTAGGTAAGCAGGTTTGCCCATAGCTTAGCCTTTTCAAAACCGTCCAATCATGGCAAAGTGTGGGAAATCGGCCCTATTTAAACCCAACAGGCAGGAATACATCTCATAACTGGTTGCAGCTTCCCCTTGCAGGCACTATGTCTAGAATGGGAGAGGGTGTGCGCTTTCGGGCACAGCGCATGGGCATCCAGGAGCCCAGAGTCATGGCAGGACTCCTTGTGAAAGACCATGAGCAGAGACTACTGCAGGGCCAGTACCAGGGTTCCCAATATAAAGTGGAAGCCTGGGACCACCTCGCACATGACCTCACCAGTGCCACTGGCATACCCCGAACTGGTGAGCAGGTCATGCATCACTTTCCCGACCTAAAGCATTGAAAAGGGGGATCTCTTGGATCAGTGGATCCAAGAGGCTAGGAGGACAGGGGCAGTCCCAGCTATGTGTAAGTATCACTCCACTACCTGTTTAATAATTGCCAGCTCATGTATATTATGAATAGGTATGGCTAAATATTCCTCTTATGTCATTCACATTGGCAAGTGAGTGGGCTGTGAACCAGGAGGCCCATGGATGTCGCTTGGAGTGGTTGCAATGCGAGGCAGGTTAGTAATACTCTTGCATGTACTGTCATAGGAAATAAATCTAAAAGTATTAGTTTGCTCTGAGAGTGTTGATGGAGAAGTACAGAGAAGGTCAGCAGAAGTTGCATTGTGTCTTTGTGGATTTAGAGAAAGTATATGACAGGGTGCCTAGAGAGGAGTCGTGGTATTGTATGAGGAAGTCGGGAGTGTCAGAGAAGTATGTAAGAGTGGTACAGAGTATGTACGAGGGGAGTGTGACAGCGGTGAGGTCTGCGGTGGGAGTGACGGATGCGTTTAAGGTGGAGGTGGGATTACATCAAGGATCAGCTCTGAGCCCTTTCTTATTTGCAATGGTGATGGACAGGTTGACAGACTAGATCAGACAGGAGTCCCCGTGGACTATGATGTTTGCAGATGACATTGTGATCTGTAGTGAGAGTAGGGAACAGGTGGAGGAGACCCTGGAGAGGTGGAGATATGCTCTAGAGAGAAGAGGAATGAAGGTCAGCAGGACTAAGACAGAATATATATGTGTGTGAATGAGAGGGAGGATAGACGAATGGTGAGGATGTAGGGAGTAGAGATGGTGAAGGTGGATGAGTTTAAGTACTTGGGATCAGCAGTTCAGAGTAATGGTGAGTGTGGAATAGAGGTGAAGAAGAGAGTACAGGCAGGATGGAGTGGGTGGAGAAGAGTGTCAGGAGTGATTTGTGACAGACAAGTACCAGTAAGAGTGAAAGGGAAGGTCTACAAGAGGGTAGTGAGACCAGCTATGTTATATGGGTTGGAGACAGTGGCATTGACAAAAAGACAGGAGTCAGAGCTTGATGTGGCAGAGTTGAAGATGTTAAGATTTGCACTGGGTATGATGAGGATGGACAGGATTAGGAATAAGTATATTAGAGGGTCAGCTCAGGTTGGAAGGTTTGGAGACAAAGCCAGAGAGGCAAGATTACATTGGTTTGGACATGTGCTGAGGAGGGATGCAGAGTATATTGGGAAAAAGATGCTAAGGATGAAGCTACCAGGTAACAGGAAAAGAGGGAGGCCTAAGATAAGGTTTATGGATGTGGCGAGAGAGGACATGCAGGTGGCTGGTGTGACAGAGCAAGATGCAGAGGACAGGAAGAAATGGAAACAGTTGATCTGCTGTGGCGACCCCTAATGGGAGCAGCCGAAAGAAGAAGAAGAAGATTAGTAAGTTAATTGTCTGTATAAAACCTGTATTGTTTAAGGCAAGTACTCCATACACCAGAGAATAAAGTAGGAAGAGTCTCATATAGGTTGTATGTAAATAAAAGCATAATAGCCTGACAGTAAAGGTCTAACTGCTGGACTGCATGTGTTTACTTTGGTGTCATATGGTAATTTAGATTTGAAATCACTTAATAGTACTGTTGTATTAAGCACTGTTACCCACACTGTGCAACATAAATAAAATGTGTAGGAATGTGTGTATATGACTGGTGTAATCCCAAGAGGTCATTCAGTGCAACAGAGAGAGACATAGACAGAAAACAGTGAAAAGACAGACAGCAAAATCCAAATAGCACATGCAACTGAGATGTGAACTGTTGTATTTTTAGCACACAGAACCATGGTTCGAATCCTAGGAGTGGTAGTAGGTTGCATAGAGAATCATACCCCACATCTGTACAGATATGTCCAGTAAACTGGCCCATATCTGCTGCCTGTCACCCTGTCCCTCTGGGAAATCAGTGGGATGATCCCAGACGTTTAGGCAGCAAACAAAAAATACAACTGATTGTCACACATCTATAAGAAAAAACCTGTCACTTTAGCAACTCTCCAAACTGTTATGAGGGTACTAAGCCAAGTATGTCCCATCTACACCCCATGTAGTCAAGCTGTGACCACAGTGTGTACAGTAACAGAGTGAGATGTATGTGCATAATACTAATGTGGAATCTGGTAATTTGTGTGGCAACATTCAGGTAGTGCTAACAAACATTGCTCCCACAGGTCCGTTAGATATGAACACTGTGCCTAGAAATAAAAGATTGATACCCTGTACCGGTACTGTTTACTCTGATATTGTATGGCATTTTGAATGTTGCAGTTGCTCTGAATAATAAGGTATTACTCATCACTGTCACCCACACTGTGCTAGTTAATATAACTGTCTAGGGAATCCTGTATAAGACTGTTTTAAGTCACTAAACGTTTAAGATGGCAATAGTCTAAATATGCCTCAGTTCACCTGCATGTGGTCAAGACATGTCCAGAGTCTGTGCAAAATGAGATGGACAGGTATGTGCATAACATCAACCAGGAATCTGAGAGTATGTGTAGAAACAGTTAGTGTTAACAAACAATTCCTCCACAGGTATACCAGGTAAGATGTGTATACTGCAGGTAAAACCAGTTCATGTATATAGTTGTTGACAGCCATACCACTGTCCAAAGTAAGGCAATAGGATAGTGTACTAATACTTGTAAGATACAGATAACAGCACTGACTAGGAAAGTAATGTGAACTACAGGAATATACTAGTTGTTAATTGACATCTTTCTCCCCCGCCCCACCATATCTGCAACAATAAACTAAATATCCAGTTCAATTGGTATGTGCTGGCTTAACTGTAATGTTGGGACAAATGTCCTATTTTTTGATAATTATTTAAATCTGTTTCTATGCATGTGCTATGTTGAAATATTCCAACATTGGTGGCATGGTGCCATCAATGTACCTGCATGCTGTTTTAATTACGACTGTGGTCCCATATATGCATGTGTTCTGTTTGCTATGCAACTGTTCCATATCTGATGTCTGGGTTAATGGGAATATCTATGCATACTGTTATACCTATTCCTGAAATGTGTTGACTATTACTAACCCACATATGTTGATAAAACATAAACACAATAGCACATATGGGAATGCGGATCCCAGCGGACCCTCACGTCCCACCTCAGCTGGCCGTGACACCGGGCACCAGCATGTCTGGGGCCCAACCCAGGACCCCCTCGTCCATTCGTCCTGCACTACCTTTGGGTGGAACCGCCTCAGGGGGTGGGGCTTACCCCCCAGGAGCGGGCACGGACAGGAACCTGTCACCCGTCACCAGGTCGGGTCATGGTGCGTAGCGAGCTCAACTGGGAGTTTGGAGATCTGCTACTCCAGCTCAAGGGCTGCATGTCAAGACTAGAGGGTCAGCCTGGCTCTCCAACTCAGCCCCCAGCACAGCCACCTTCTGGGCTGTGAAGGTGCAGTGGTGACTGCCCATGGGTGGGGACCTCAGTCCCACTGTTTCCACTAGGGGGCTCATGGGCTTCCGATTTCCCAACACCCCTCCCCATCAAGGGGTTTATTCCCCCACATGTGTCATATACCACCCCTGTATGCATCTTGTTTGTTTTGTCTGTTAACCTACCTCCACAAATATACCTACTATCCCTCCCCAACATCCCACTCTCATCTGAAAAAAAAGGGCAATCTGTTCCCAAAAAAAAAATGTCGCCCCATACATAGCTGTCCGTTTCACACACATGTCCACTGGACACATGTAATCTAGTCTAATTGGCTTCACAACATATTGTTGTTGTCCTCACCCCTCTCTCAGGGGGTTGAGTGACCAAATCTACCTCCAAATTCAGTGTATATGCACAGCTGTTGCTGTAGAAGAAATGGGCAGCTATGGACCTTCCCTACACCCTTCCTGTACATCCCTAGCTATTTTCCCTACTGTCTTCCCCTCTTTGTGCCACTTTTTCACCACTTTCTTATCAACTTTCTTTTCTTTTCTTTTAAAGAAATTGGCATGGGGGTAAGCGGGAGTAAGCACTTTTAAGCAGCAGTAAGCAGGGTTAAGCCTTTTTGTGTGTGTAAGCAATACCTGCACAGGTTAAGCAATTTAGAAGCTAACTGAGTATAAGAAACTTTAACCGGAAGTTAGCAGTGCTTTCCTCTGCACAAACCCACTTACAACTGCTTAAAAGTGCCTTAATCACTCTGTATCCAACAGCCTTTGTTCTGCCCAGCAACAAAATAAACAGCCTCTACAAGGCTCGAACACAGGACCCTGCACACCGTAGCCAAAGTGATTTACCATGAAGCCATGTAAGATATACATAACCCTGATGTTTTCACAAATATACCATCCAGCACAGTCATTCAACAGTACAGAAAATGTATTTAAACATGTAGGTGTGTGTGTGTGTGTGTGTGTGTGTGTGTGTGTGTGTGTGTGTGTGTGTGTGTGTGTGTGTGTGTGTGTGTATATATATATATATATATATATATATATATATATATAGATAGATAGATAGATAGATATTTATATCTAAATAAATATATACATATCTATATATATATAGATATAAATATATATATATATATATATATATATATATATATATATATATATATATATATATACATATGCATACATCTATATATATATATATATGTCTACATTTTTATGTCTATATATATATATATATATATATATATATATATATATATATATATATATATATATATATATATATATGTGTAAGCATAAATATATATATCTATATATGTATATACATACATATATCTATAGATATAAAAGAGAACATAACAAAAACATATATGACCACATGCATCGTTAATGGGGGTGAGAGGGCCCAAGCAACATACGTCTTGTATGTATTGATACCCCCCCCCCCCACAGCCAAACAGGTCTGCCCTGCAATACAGCACCAACTGTTGCAAATCCCATAACCAGGACCTGACACAACATGGGAACAAGTTGTTAACAGTACTCCATCCCACCTGTATGATGTCAGGCTGGTATCAGTAACATATCATGCAACACAGTCTGGCTACCATAGGGAATGTATAATGTGGAAGCAATCACCATTCCTAAGATACATATACACAGAAACACATATATGCAGATACATACATATATATATATATATATATATATATATATATATATATATATATATATGCAAATACACATACATACACAGAGATATGTATAGGAAGATACCACACCATACTGAACAGCCAGTATGCCTACAGTTGCCACCTTACCAACTGGACACTGCATGAGTCACCCATACAAATGACAATTATTGCCTGCAACATATACCCACAGAGAGGTCAAAAGATATAACACCACACTCAGGTTTGCATACATGGGAAAGCTTTATTTGTGTACCATTACAGTTGTATATGCCATGTCATATAGCTGTTTAGACTCTGAAATACATATAAACAGACTAATGCAACTGTCAAACTGATAAATTAATACAGTATTCTGGAAAGGATTACATATGTTGCTGTCCAGGCCAAGGCTTTCAAGTAGTACAACAGTAAAGACAGACTGAGCCACAGGATAACAATCAATCAACAGTAAGTAATGCAGATGTAAAGTCCAGCAGCCTCTATCTACACTCTGTACACAATCCCTAGGGGGTAAAAACCTCAGTTGACACAATGGGATGTATCTCTTACATAAGAAGGCGTAACCAAAACCATCACAATCACACTGACAAACAGAACAGTCTGTATGGCAAGAAGCAATAGGCCTGCATTTTCCCAAGGTGAGTTGTATGGTAATGTACATCCAGATACCTTAAGGCAGCTTACCCCTGATACCCCCACATGTTGTAATAGCCTAGGTTAGTTATTGTGCGTCCCCCCCATAGACTGACATACCTGGCCATATACCACTGTTACATACACTGATCTCTGTACTGCAGAAGGGCACACATGTATTGTGCAGATGAAGCCCACACATATATATGGACCCAACCCCACAATATGTGTGGGGGTCACAACATCACTGGAATGATGGCAGGAATGGCAGCATGACATACTCACAGGCCACTACATAACAACCCCTGACAGCATGTCATATGGACAAAGCCTGGTATGTAGGTGGAGGACAGAGGCCGGAATACAGGCCCATATGTGAAATTGTGTTGTCATACACTAAGCAAGTTGCTGGTGTTACAGGATAGTCTGCAACATACCCTTAGTCAGAAATATGAAGTCAGAAACACAAATGGATGTAGCCATGTACTGATAGTACTCAGCACACACACAGCTAGTGATATATCTGAGCAAGACCTGTGTGGTGGACAGGCAAAACATAACATGCACACCTCTGGCCATTAAGTGGATAGGCACACAGTTGAGAGCTATGAAGACAGACTGCAGTCTGTGTTAAACGAGTACATACACACAAACCCTGTAACATTGGTGCTATACAATGCATACAACAACAGTACTCACGCTCTCTTTTTGTAGTTCCAGAACCTCATATAAATATGTAGCTGGCCTGAGTGTGCAAGTCATCTTGTAAGAGGTATTGCTACCTGCTGTCTGTAACATTCCTGCCCACACACAGGAAGGATGTCCATCATACAGGAAAGGCAACGAGACCATGCCCATATGAAGTAGGGGTTTATAGTAGTGGGTTGCCATGCCAATGGTAATTGGAAGTACTACACAGCTGGCTGCATGCAGGTAGCAAGTGGAGGACACTGACTGGTGCAGAGGCCATCACCTGATCATGTGCATCACCCACAAAAGCCATGCTGCAATGTATTCCAGGCAACTCGATCCATTTACTGGAGAGAGAGAGAGAGAAATGCAGAGAAATAAAGTGAAAAAGAAAAAAAAAAGAAAACATACAACAGCTCCTGAACCGCAACAACACCAGAAAATGCAACAAAAGAACCAGGAGAAGGAGTGAAGAAATAAAAACTACCTCCTACATGGATACTATACAAAACAGTCCTCATCCCCACAACAGGTATGTGAAGAATATATGCATGTAATTGACTGTAGTTCCTGGTCCATAATACTGGGGTAGATGATGTGGAATGATATACACAGGGGCGGCTCATGCTATCGGACTGCAGCCCCCCAGTTATAAAATGAAAGAAAAAGAATTTTAAAAATAAAACAATTAGGGAAGTCCCAGAACTTGAACTGCACATGTGTGCTCGGTGAGTTCCTGGTTTCTGTAAACCCAAACTGCTGTTAAACCAGTCCAGATTATGAAGAGAAGGCATCAGTGTACAGATGTCTATGCAGTTTGTAACCGCATAGACTGGAAGGAGATCAGACTGGATAGCTACCGATTGGCTCTCACTGCAAGGGAAGGGAATTTGTATTTATTACAAGCAAGGGGTGTCTCCAGGATTGAAGCTGGAAGGAATATACAGGTACTGGAAGGGAATATACAGGTACTGTGTGTTAATGAAGCTGCAAGGGAATATACAGTGTGTGTGTGTGTGTGTGTGTGTGTGTGTGTGTGTGTGTGTGTGTGTGTGTGTGTGTGTGTGTGTGTGTGTGTGTGTGTGTGCGTGTGTGTGTGTGTCTGTGTGTCTGTGTGTGTGTCTGTGTGTGTGTCTGTCTGTGTGTCTGTGTGTGTGTGTCTGTGTTACCCCAGTTATATATACCTAGTGGCTAGAGGTACTCAGGCTAAACCTGTGTACCCTGGGTACAGGCAGCAAGACCCTGAATTTCCTACCCACCACCACTTGTGAAATACACACCAACCTAATGCACGCATACCTGCATATTGTACAAATACTACAATCTATCCTGCTACCTTGGCCACCTCAGGTTATCTGTGCTCCACTGGTATTATACCTACACATACATGTTACTACATGTCTACCTCGGATTGGAGGGGGGGCACACCTGACTGTTAAGGCATTTCTACATAGGATTGGAGGGGCACACCTGACTGTTACTATATTTCTACTTAGGATGGGGGGCACACCTGGCTGTTTCTACATTTCTACATAGGATTGGGGGGGGGGGTGCACCTGACTGTTACTACATTTATACTTAGGATTGGGGGGGCACACCTGACTGTTTCTACATTTCTACTTAGGATTGGGGGGTCCACCTGACTGTTACAATGTGTCTACATCAGATTGGGGGGGACACACCAGACTGTTACTACATTTCTACATAGGATTGGGGGTGGGGAACATCTGACTGTTTCTACATAGGATGGTGGGCGCACCTGACTGTTTCTACATTTTTACACAGGATTGGGGGGCACACCTGACTGTTTCTGCATATCTACATAGGATTTGGGGGGGCACACCTGACACTTGTACACATTTGCTTTGACTGTACTGGTATGTCAGGTACTCCATTTCATTCTGTATTCTAACCTATCATGCTGACTAGAGGCATATCAGTGTACAACAGCTCTTAGGTTTGATTGACCTACATATCATTTTTTGAGTTTCCTACCCTTCAGAACTAATATCCCACTGCCTGACCTGCTGTAGTCTGTCTGTGTAGGCCGGGGGCAAGGTTACTCATAGACATCATTCAAAGGCCTCAGCACGGCCTTTGTTTGTGTTTGTCTACACCTGTCCTGCTGGCTGACACTGTTGTTGGGTATGTGAACCTCCCTGACTGGCTTGTGTGTGTCATATGGACACACATGTGGCCCAGCACATTTCGTGCAGTTGGTTTTGTTGCCATGTGAAGTTCTGGCTATTGTGGTGACACCAGTGTTTGTTACAGATCTCGTGGTGCCACTATAGGTGTCTGCTACTTGCTGGTATCCCATTCAGCCACCCATTTCCCTTGCATGCTCACATCCATATCATAGATACAAGTAACAACGCATACTACTTCATTCGGCAATTGGTAAGGAGAGTGACAGTATTGAGGATGGTGCTGGAGGGCTGCCTATGTCAGATGCACATAGTACACTCCCTATACATGGTTGAGCACAGGTAGTGTCATGTTTTGCATCCCTTTTGCTGTATGTGCGAGTCAGAGAGAGGTGTCATTCCCTGGGTCCCTCCTGAGTCAGTGTAAGTGCTATGCATTGCCTCTTTGCCAAGGCCAGGGCATACTGGGCATGCCTCCTGCCTACTGGGGCAGGCTCAGGTTGTTCCTCCTCCGAGTCACACTGTGCCTGTGCAGGCCTTGGCAATGGTGTGGGGGGGGGCTCTGTGGCCCTGCCCCATGCTGTTCCTGCTGCAGCTGTTTCCACAGGATCATATTGTGTAGCATGGCACATGCAATGACAATTTGGGTACATGTAGCTGGGGAGTACTGCAAGGCTCCACCGGATGTGTCCAGGCACTGGAAGTGACTTGAGCATTCCAAACACATGTTCTATTACAACTCTGGTCTGTGCGTGTGCCTCATTATAGAGTTCTTGTTCAGGTGTGTGTGCATTTCTGATGGGTGCCATCAGCCACAGCTCCAGTGCATAACCAGCATCCCCCACTAGGTGACCGTAGGGTATGTCCCCACTGGCAAGTCACTGGTACAGGTGTGTCAGATGCCAGATGTGGGAATCATGGTAGCTTCCAGGGCAGCCAGCACACACATTCATTATTATTGCCCTGGGCATCGCACACAACCTGGCAGTTGATAGAGATGAAGTCCTTGTGGTTCATGTAGGCTAGGCTGTACCCCGCTCTCCGGGTGGTGCTTTGATGCATATGTGTGTGCAGTCTATAGCACCCA